>NC_065546.1:32749852-33049852 GCF_022605725.1 Anthonomus grandis grandis
CTTCCTAAATGGTCATTTATTTATGACCATTTAATCCTAAAAATAATAATTTATTTTAAGACAGAGATATGTTTAGTTTAATTGAAATTTTATTAAAACATGGGTAATAAAGTAATGCTATAAAGTAAGCACAAACAACATTATTTATTAGCCCGCATAACCTCCTGTAGTAAAAAAAGGCCCAGCCTTAAAGAGGTTGTGGTTGCCAATAGGCCCTGGCCAATTTGAAACCAGATCACATATCACAGAACCTATATAGCTAATAGAAATAACCTTTATCGAACCCGAAGATGCCTAAAAGTAACCTGTGTAGAACCTGAAAGCTTTTACGCCTACCTGTTTACAACCCTTTAGCAAAGTCCTTTTAGACTTTTAGGTGGTTATATAGTTTGGCCTGTTCGCCGGCTTTTGGCATTTCAGATATATATTGAAGTATTAAAATTTTGCTATTTAGTTTTAAATATGGTATTTCAGAGACAGCAAAGTATAAAAATCTGACCTTTTAGTTTTAAATATGATATAGCCAGGGTAATAAGACAACGCCAAAATAAAAAGCAATGGAGATATTTTCAGTAAGTATTACTTTATTTTAGAAAAAAATATATTATACTGGAATAGATGACGATTTTCATTGCGCACACCAGTTTCTTGAAAAAGTTGGGTGTAATTTAACTGTAAAACATGCGCGCCTTTGATATCACTTGTAACATTTGATATTACAAATTAAACATTATTCAGTGCCAATAAAAAAATAAAAAATTAGTATATTTTTATTTCTGAGATGCTTTAGTGATAATATGTACTTAAATGCTCCAGTGTCTGTTATATGTTATAGTGTATATTATCTAAATTGTTTACATATTACATTATTTTTGCCTGTATCTGAATAGCTTATAAAAATGGAAGAATTAAATTTTTTCTTCAAAATGGACGCCTAGCAGGGTATGCTTTTAAGCTACTATAATAACTTAAGTAAAAAAGCTAACTTAAGTCAAAAGCTATGTCGTAGGACAAAAGGCTTAAAAAAATGCCAGTGGGTTTTAAAAAAAGCTAAAACAGGGCTAACTAGCATCTTCCAGGACTTATAGGCCACTTTTAATAACCAATTAGCTGGCAAAGTCTAGGCGAATTTCAATAAATGGCTTTTAGGCATTTAGTAGGATCTATTGGCATTATTTATATTGTCAATATTTTATTTGTCATATTTACCTGACCAGTTGTAATTTGTTGGAAATTTCGCTTTACTTTTCTTTTAAAATTACCACTTCTTACAATTTTGTGCCAAGACATCCCTGTATTCTAAGAATAAATGACGTAGGATTTAATAGTCGCGACCGTCCGCAAATTGTATTTTATTGTGACTAGTTGGTTAATCCCATAAAGTTATCTTATTATCCATATGACTTTTAGCAAGTCCTTTAAATAGGACGTATGAAGTGCCAAATAGTTAGGCAATTGATTCAAGACCATATGGTTCTGAATAGGTAATTTTAATGCTTAAATCATTCTATATTGGAATTTTGATTGCCAAATTAATGCTGAAATATAACCTCTCCAAAACCTTATTATCTCAAAACCATCAAGCCCTTGTTTATGGCCATAACAACATTATTGTTGACACTTGACTAGAACTAATTAGATTTTTAATTTACCTAAGGTTCCTATTAGCACAAAATTTAACCTAAATAGTTCCATCAAGCAAGCCAATGACTATTGCAGAACCTTGCTGGGGCTAAAAGGCAACTTTAAAAACCAACTGCTTGAGAAAATGTTACTTGGGTAGAGACTATGATTAAACGGATACGGAAAAAAATCCTTACAAGAGATTTGCTCCAGTTTAAATCATATAATCTTTAAAGTTATAAACATAATTGATGAGCTAAGGAGCTTTTATGAGGTTTTTATAAAAATTAATGGACTATTATGGTTGAGCCTTTCAAGCAAAATTAACTAATTTAAGATAGTTTTTGTGAAATGCATATGAGGCTACAAATTGCAAATGTCAATTTGATGTAATCGACACAGATTTTGCTTTGATAGGTTAAACCATAAAATTTCCAAAGAAAACTTTATAAAATGAGTTTTCATAAACATCTATATAGTAGAGTTATATTATATTTTTCGGCTATATCTTCCACGGCGTATTTCATGAAACGAGTTTTGTGTAAGTTTGCTATTGCCAGCAGTTCTTTTTTTATCAAATTTGCTTCAAACGCAATACCTTTTGCAGTCAGCCAATCGATAATTTCTTGCTTTCTCCAACTTGAAGTTGGCGTCTTCTCTATTCGCCGTGAATGATAGCTTGCGTTATCCATAACCACCACCGAATTAGCCGGAAGAAATTTTATCATTTCACCAAAATAGTCCTCGAAAACGTCTGAGTTCATGTCTTCATGGTAATCTCCTGTGCCTGAGTCGACTCAAAGGTTAGCAGACCTTCTTTTAAAAATCCCTCTTCGCTTCCAATATGTGTGATTATAAGTCTTTTTCCTTTTCCCGAAGGTACTTTAATACCCGTAGACAGGCCTTCTATGAAAGCTTGGCGAGCACTGGTTATATTTTTGTCTTGCCACATTTTTTGGACTATATAACCTTCGTTAATCCACGTCTCATCAAGATAAAAAACTTCCTTTTGCTCCCTGCGGTACTGCTTGATACTTCTCAAGTATTGTCGTCTCCAACAAACAATTTCGTCGCTCTCCAGTAAAAGTGCTTTGCGGTTATGCTTTTCCCAGGCAAAATCCATATTTTTTAAAGTTTTCCATAAAAGTTTTCTACTTATCAACGGAATACTGTCATCTCGGCCAAGCTCCATTAAAATTTTGTCTAGGGTGGATATTTCCTTTTTAAAATAAAAAGAGTGAACTTTTCTTCGAATTATACATTTAGCATTTTCATCAAGGACTTTTGTAGGTCGTCCTGGCTTTTGCTTGGGAGATTCCACTTGACCTGCTACTTTTCTTTCCCGCAACAATTTGAAAATGGTGGACTTTCCAATTCCACTCATTCGAGAACATTTTTCAACAATTTCTTGCACAGTAAAACTAGGGTAATCGTGTTTTATGCAATCATGTACATTTAAAATAATAACTTTTTCACTCAGCGATAGTGGAGAATTTTTAGTACATCTTTTCGTTGGACTGAATACCTCCATTTTTTAAATATTGGGATAATAATATTGTGATTACACTACAGCGTAGCAGTGATTACTAACGTTTAAAATATGATTTAAAAGTATTTATAGTCTGTATATATTACCTGACCCCATTTTTGCATGTTACAAAGCGTTAAAAGATAGGTACCTATACAAAAGGATTAAAAGTATTTATTTAGTATTTAATCTCTTTCAAAATAAAGGCATTTAATCCGTGAAAATTAAATTCATAAATATTATAAGTACCTGCGCCTATGAACTACCACGAAATGTAGCCAAACAGAACGGAATTCCCCAGTTTATTGCTCTATACACTTTTGAAATAG
This sequence comes from Anthonomus grandis grandis, assembly GCF_022605725.1. Classification (NCBI taxonomy): domain Eukaryota; kingdom Metazoa; phylum Arthropoda; class Insecta; order Coleoptera; family Curculionidae; genus Anthonomus; species Anthonomus grandis. Next base: position 32,753,333 of record NC_065546.1, read on the forward strand.
AGTATAGTAGAGTTGTTCATGTCCTACTTATTAGGTATACTTCAATTTGTGGACTTTAATGGATTCAAATTATCTACCTACATTGCCTCAAGTAGTGCCCCCCAGGAGAGTAATTTTTCTTCATTTGTTTTTGATTTTTATCAATGATATTTCCATGAGTATTGCCACTAGTTAGAATGAACATTTTTCATTTTGTTAATAATTGTCATGACTGCCAGCAGATAGGTTTTATAAATGTGAAGTTTTCCACCTTCAGAAGTGCAAGAAGATGTCAATTTCTTTACTCAAAGGTGAGATGGACGTTGGTTACTTAATAAATTATACCATACTTCCAAATTGTGAACGTTCATGATTTGGGTATATGTGTTGATAAAAAGCATACCATAGCTACCATAGAGGGTCATTCATCCTAATTATGAATATGAAGTGCATATTAACAGGATTGAATCAGTTGAATGGAAATTCTATAAATATGTTAGTTTAAGGATGGATGGTGTATACCCTGACAGGGATTCATTCAGCAGTTATTGCTTTCAAGGTTTAATGTCACTTCGGCAATGTGCTGTGAGTGGGAGTTTTATTTAAAATCACCTTGAATGTCATAAATTTATTGTTCATCAAATTGATGCTTCAATTTGTCTGTTCTCTTCTTTTATAGAAAAAGATACAATATATTCTATCTTAACAGTTAAGGCAACAATTTGACCAAGAAAGAGCCCGTATATAGAGCATGCAATTTGTTCAATGATTTTCAACATAGTTTGTTGGTCTGTTTGGGTTGCCTTCGAATAATTTCATATCTCTTCTTTCAGATATAATTAAATTGTTTTAAGCATTTATTGTACTACCTACTCTAGATTTTATGTTGCACCAGGTAGTTAGTTTGATCTTGTTATTTTGTTACATTACTGAATTTATTGTATTTATTGTATTTATTATGTATTATCTGACTATATTTCAATAATGATCTTATTACTAGAATTTGCTTACTGTGGAGTAATAAAACTTTGAATTTGAAAAGACGCCAATATATTGTTGCCTAGTGCAAAAAATTGCTCAACTTGTATCAACTAACAGTGCAGCATTCCTCGAGAGTTCATTGTCCCTTCTCCAAACATAGTAGTACTGTTAAAAAGTAGATATCGGCTTCTTGTATGAACTTCGTAAACGTAACTCGGAGGGAATTTTTTACGTTAAACTATCTCCCACACTCATTTATTCCCATTGACTCAGATCAAATCGGTGTTTTGGCAACGTCGCTTTGTCCTCATTTTGAAAAACAAAATATCAATTTCCAAGTGCGAGCTCACCGATGCTTGAAGTAGATTTAGCCTGGCTGGCTCGCTATTCGCGGGCGTGATGTTATATTGTGCTTTTTTTACCCAGTGGGAATCAAAAGCGGTGAAAAATGCAACTGCGCATTTAACGTCTGTCTCTACTTGTTGGGTTGATAGGTGAGGCTTGTAAGCATTTTTGGAACGGATATTTACTTGCTAGGAACGAATTCAATGCAAATTTATAGGAATTCGTCGTCGTTAATGTTGCGGGGAAGTTTTTTTTTTTGAAAGAGATGTTTAGAAGGATCTTCTAAAAAGATATTTTTTTATTTTAGTATTTACGAGAGTGTGGCAAAAGTTTAATTGTTACAGGAGAACAGTGAGCAAGACAAGCCGAGAAGATACACAAACGTTAAGCTACCAAACTCAGTCCTGGCATTCCATAAGACATAATTGATTAATGAAAAATGATTTATCCTCAATTGCCTGGAATTGAAAATCAATGATACTTGCAAGAAAATAATTATTCCATAAGTCAACTGCCTGTATATATTAAATTGTTTGAATTAAATAATTTCCTATACTTCAGTATGTTATTCTGAGTATGAGAATAGTAGTCATTTCAAGTAATTGTGAAATCAGTAGTTACAGAAAATAGGAATTTCTGTGGAAACAAATTGTTTTATTGATAGTAATGCCAGAGCCATACTTCTTACGTTATTTACGGACGACCAGCGCCAACTACAAAATACACACATTTAACAATCAAATATCTTTAAAAAAATTACCTCATAACAATGCAATATTATTTACTTAAATATTAAATTATAAAGTTAACGAAAAAGAATAATAATATCAACAGAATCAGTATCTGCCTCAGGAAAGTATGTAAAGAACCAAAGAAATTCACTTTTTTGGATGGATGTGGTACTGGAGATAAATTTATTCAAGCCATAATTAGTAAAGTCCATTATTGGCTAGTGAAAACTAATATTGCCTCTTGTAGACCTTCATGGTACATACAAATCAATTTTTTCATGTAATTCTAGAGTTGACACCCTAGTATGTCTAACCCTACTACTTTATAAAAGGTTACGAGATCTTTTCTTTTATGATGTGCTGTAATAGGGGCCATATTCTGCAATTCAAGTATTAAGGAATCTTAAGAATCTTAAATAAGATAATTCTAGATTAAAATAATAGAATCTTAAATAAAGATAATTATCTTAAAAATTTAGCTTAATGTGCCAAATTTTTTAAGAACCTGTGCTCAACCAATTTGAGGCTGTCAATATGAACTCCATAGTATGAGGACCAGATACAAGATCCTTATTTTAACTGATGGTGTCAAAAGGCGCTATTTAAGATTTCTAATTTCTGGGTGCTTCTTCTGATAAATCCAAGCCCTAGCAACAGCATTGTTCAAAACATTAAACTGAGTGTTTTTAGGCAGTGCAACTCCAAGGTCTTTGATAACTGTAGACTCTTTCAAGACTGTATTTAATTAATATTGTAATTGAACTCTATGCAACGTCTAGTGCGGAAAAAGCTCATAGGTTGACATTTAGAGGTTTTGAGTGATATACCATTTCTCAAGCATGAGTTAAATGGGTTATTCAGATTATATTAGTTAATTTTCGCAATCCTGGGATGATTTGACAACACGGCTTAGCTTCAGATCATTTGTAGAAGGCATGTAATTACAGGAAGTAAAACATTCATTAATGTCATTTATTAAGAGTCCGAGAGTCTAAGATGTGAGCCTTGAGGAATACCATGCGGGACATAAATTTCCCCAAGCAGAAAGCCAATTCTAAGAATAAGCCTTCTATTGGATAAGTACAGCAACAACGTTCCTTCAATCTCAAACACTTAAGCTTATGAAGGAAGCAACATGTTGTTTGCAACTCTATTAAATGCCTGTGCATATTGTAGCTACCTAAAGACTCTTATCTAAGGTATCTAACATAAGGTTCATGTGAGAAAGGAGGCCTAACTTGGAAATGAAAAATTGAAAATCCAAATTGTTGTTGCAACATGGATCCAACATTAGGGACAGAAAGTTGCAAATGAAACTTTCAAAAACTTTGGGAATTGAACTAAGTAAGCAAATGGGACTATAATTAGTAATAGGAGCCTCTATCATATCTGACTTAAAGATACATTTAATAAAGATGTTATAAAAAGGTCTTTATAGATACCAGGGCCAGATTTAACTTTTCGTTACTTCTAGACAAATTTAGAACTCGCCGCCCTTATTTTGACAAAAAATGCGATTTTGTTATTTTTTTTTGTGAGGACTTAATAACATAATTTTCAAGAGAACAGGAATACAAACATTAATAAAAAAACAATTTCATTTATTTTATTCAAATTTTTATTGTCTAGATTCCTCTTGCATCCACAGGTTTTTGCGTCTGGATTTTTCAGCTGCACGCGGATATTTTCTTCTTCCAATGAAGATCGATAATAGATTTAAACATGTATTAAGACAGGTAATGAAACCTTTCAGGGCTACAATTTCAAATGTCAGGCGGTGTATTTGAAAGCCTTTCAGCGGTTGCAGTTTGCTATGTATGGTATAATAAGAACTGCATAGAGTATTTCTGATTTGCAATCGTGTAAATCAAGAAGTAAAAAAACGTCGGCACAATTTTCATTGCAGCTGAATCACAAAAAATGTATGTATACTTTTTCCATACTTAAATTATCCTCCATAGGTAGTATTAATCCATAATTAGATTTTTGCTTAATTTCAAAATACCAAGTGGTTTATCAACAGGTAAGAAAAGAGAGCATATTTCACAAAATGTCCAAAAAAGAATCTTATAACAATCAGCTTTAAGAGAGGATCTAATAAACTTTGGCAAATGACAGAACATACATTTAAATTCACTGGAAATTGCCCAGAACATTATAGATGGTTACAAGCGTTGTTTCCCGGTTATTTTTAGTTATGCCCCTTTTCATTAGTCAAATTCGAACGAATTTTAGCAGTGACGGCGAAATCCATGGAGATCACTCAGATCTGGTGAACGAGCTGGCTATTCCATCGGAATTCTCTGTTGGACATATTTTCACTTATGACCAACAGAAATGCTGAATACCAGATATTCTCCCCTTCGCAAACGTCCGTAATCGCTGCAAACGTCCGATACTCTACAGGTATTGTGGGACATAAGAGTTTCATTACCGACGACACATTCTCGCCATCCCGATGCAACAACGGGTTTCGAGTGCAGCCTGTGTGTGCGATGTCTCATTTCGTTCCCGCCAAACTGGGTCACCGACGGGGCTCTAGGGGGGATGGGGGAGGAGGTGGCGTGGGGCGGCGTAATTTCGGGGACCAGAGAAGCCCCACTCGTGCCGTTGACGCAATCGACCCATGAAATAGACCTTTCGAAGGGCTTTGCTTTTGTGTATGTCTGTTGTATTGATAGTCCCCGATATTGAATTATTTTTTGTTTTAGATTATTGTTTGCCATAGGATATTTGGAGAATTCGTCACTAACCTAAAATTTCAAGGGTAAATGCCCTATTTCCAGTTATTCCCAGATATTTAACGACATTTGCTTGTTTAATTAGGTTACTAAAAATTTTGAAAATTGAAGATTTCTATCTGAAAGGTTCGCCATACAGTCCTATAAAAGAAAAGAAATTTCTGTTAATTCATTTTGTTAGTTATAGTACTAATAATAAATGTCTTTTATTACGTAAATTTACAGAGATTGTATACAATAATTTTAATTTCCCAAGTTGAGAAGAATAAGGCGCAGTCTAGCTTTAGAGAAGCTACTCTACTGAAACCTGTTAATTCAGATAAACCAACTAAATCTAAACTTAAAAAAAAAATGACGTAAACAACAAAGGTCCATATTCATTATTTAACAAAAATCTTTTAAAATTGGATTTATCATGTGTTTCATTATCCATTTATTACTACTACTGCTTTGGTAAGTTATTTAGTTTTATGGCATTATATTGAGGAACTGTTATCATGTTTAAAGAAAAAGTCTCGGGAATGCGTGGTAACACGACTAACAAATTTATTTTTAAAACCCAATGGAATCGAAAACTTAGTACACACAGCGGAAGAAGGGTTAGAAAAAAAGGGAAGTATAGGCAAAGTAGTAGAGCAGGCTCACAATTGATTCAGCACCTAAATCTTTTAGTACAATTTTTGCTGCCAGTGTAGCGAAAATTTATCTTAATCCATATTGAATTTGTTCGTGTAATATAGTCAATACGCAAAAGCAACATCTTGATCGAGAAATACAGCTACGAGTTGTTATTTCGATATAGGGTGGTATGAACACTCCCGGCATCGTAGAAGCTGTAAGTGCTATCAAGAGGTGAGAGAAGGACATATTGGTTCAACAAGAGATTGGATTCAGGTATTACGGAACCGGAATATTAATGCCAACCCGCTAAGAAGTGAGCTTCAAAATAACTATTCAAACTATTCAAAGTAAGAATAACTGTTCAAACATTAAGCATTCATTTTACCGATGAATCAAGGTTTTGTGTACGACCTGACCCAAGAGGCAGGAAATGCGCCTCGCTTGTAAACTATTCAAGAAGTTCAGGTATGATTCAGATACCAATACGGAACTTTGATCAGAAGTTGGGATAGTTTTTTGAATTAATCTGGTTCTATGCAAATTCTGGAACTCGTTGTTTATCCAGGCGCTACACAATTTGATGGAAAAAATGCAAATATGTTTAATTATGTATTTCGTATAGTTTCATATATTTTAGTTTTCACTGTACTTTGTTATTGGTTATTGGCTTCTATGATCTGAAACCCCCTCAGTCAAACTCACATTCCACTTAACTTTACAACTATCTATTTCAGTGAATTTTGATATTATCATTGAAACTCGCATTACTACTGACGTGACTCACCTAAGAATTTCTGATATTAACATTTTTACATTCAATTTGCACAACTTCCTTGGTTTTCATTCATGCTTAAAAATTATCTCTGTTCTTTACTGAAGTATGTATGTTATGTTATTAATGTAATTTTTGCAATCTAAAAATTAAATATATTCACTTACAATCATACAGTACATACTTAAAAACTATGTAGCAAATATCTTATAGTTCTTTAATTAAATAAAAATATCATATATATTATATTTTATATCATATTATTATATATCTATGCTTTTGTTTTTATTCAAAACTCTTCTATAGCATACGAATAAAACTTATTCAATCTGTGATATTTTTTCATTTTTTCAAGTCATTGAATATTGCGATTCAATACTGAAAAACTTCAAAAAAAAGGCATTTATTTCCAACAGGTTTGTTACCCAATTACAGGAAAGAATTTGATTTAAAAAAAAAGAGAAACAAAAATACCTTGAAGTTGGTACTTCAGCACATGCAAAGCAGGAAAGAAAAAAAAAATAACAAAATATGTATAAAAATGGATGTACTTGAAGAGACTATCTATATACATACTAGAAAGACTCTGCATCACCTAAATAATTCCTAGAGTTCATTCTTGGTACTCGAAAATTTAATCCAGCCAAAAGGGTGGGACAGTCAATCTTGTTATGAATAAGGTTATATAAGAATTTTATGGAAAGAATTTCTCTTCTTTTTGCTGACGGTATAATATTAACTTTATTTAAGTATAATTGACTACCCAAATCTCTTGCCGGAAAGACACCTTCCTCTTTAAACCAGAGATTTCGCATCATAAATAATTTCCAGATTGATTGCCTCATCCACTTTGGTTAACGCAACTTCATTTGCTCTAAAGTTAAAATTGATCGGCAACAGTTTTCTAGAAAATGAGAGAATAGAGCATTTATTAACATTTCAATATAGTCTATTGATATTGCACCAATTCTCAACTTTATTAAGATTTACCTGCAGCAATTCGCAATCGTCTTTAGACTCTATTTTTGTGAACAATCTTATATCATCCACAAACAGTAAAGTCATAAGACGTAAGCAAGTATTTTGCACCTTCTAACTAACCTACCTTATTTCTTTCCATCAAATCCATGAACGATAGATAAAATCACAGTAGTAGAAGTGGGGCAATTTTAAAAATTTGCAGAACATTTTAAGTAAAGGAAAATTTAAAATATGATGATTAATATGTAGATTTTTTGTTAAAACGACTTTTGAATCAACAACTTGACATATTCTCGAAATAACAGAGTCCCAAATCAAACCTAAATTCTTGGCACAATCCATATTAGGAGGAGTAATGCTATCCAGTACAATATTAAAATTAACTTTCACAAAATCCTTTTTAGTGCCAAAAATCTTGATATATGATTTGCAGATAACCGTTTAAGTAAATTTCGTGATTGATTAAGAAAGATCCGTTTCGGTAATCACGTTTACAGCACTTAAAGCCTGAAATAAATCAGAAGTGTAAATAATAGAAAATAGTGGGCCAAGAAGAGCCCCTGGGACCCTCCCGAAAATACACGCACTTTATCAGAAAAAAAGAGATGTTAGAAAAGATTATTTGTGATTTCTTTTTAAGATAGAAATTTATTAGTACTAACTGATTTAAAAAAAAACATAATATTTGAACTTTACTCTTAATAATCAAAATCCTTCGAGAAATCCAAGAGTACCAGTGCTGTTAAAATTATTGTGACAGTAACCAAAGCAAGGCCTGTTCTTAGACCCTTTCGAAATACAATACTCAATCAGCTGGTTGTATAAAACCTTTTCAAAATTCTTCGCCATTACCAGTGATCAGAAAAGTAGCATTAATTAATTATGTAAGTAGAGTAATCTGTATAAGGATTTTAACATTTTGTCATTAATTTGACTTCTTCAGCATTTGTATTAATACTATGTATTATTTTATTAATATCAACGGCACTAGTCATATTAAAATTGAATTGGATCTTATTAATTAACTTATTTTGACTATAAACATCAATTTTCAAAGAATAAGAAATTCTTTATAAATATGTACTAAAAAATAAATTTCTATTCCAATAGATGAATCTTTTAAGGTTTTTTTTTTAATAATTTTGTTTTCAAGATATATATTATTTAGGTAGTTTCTTTTTTCGCGTCTTATTAGCAATAGTACAAAATTAACAGTGTAAAATTCCTCAGTCTTTTATAATTTGTAGATACCCACAAATCTCGACTTGTTCATGCTTATCAAGCAATGCCAAGGGATATTGGTTAAAAATGAAAACCTTATTATCTATATATTTTGTTCATATAGTATGTCAAGTTATTGACTGTAAAATGAAGGATTCAAGGAAGGCGTCAAAATTATTAACATTTTGTATAGCTTACACATTTTGGTTTAACAGCAACCTTTTCTATCTTTTAATAACGATAAACCAAACAAAGATCTGACACACTATACAATACCAAAATTCCCTAGTTACAAGATGTCTTCTTCAGGGCAAGTACAACTTACATAGACATTTATTTACTTAAAAAATATAAAAATTAGATAGAATATAATGTGTATATGAAACAGATTAGGAGGCACAACGTCAGGAGGATATCGCCAGTTGTATGGGGCTAATTTCTATTTCCGTAAGGCAGGTCCCCCACCAGATTGAGGCAGATTTATACCTAATTCTTTTCGTTCACACAACATCCTGCCAACAATAGGATTTTGCCTGTTATCGTTACTTAATGGAGTATTCTGGTGATAAATACGCTTATCACTAGAGTCTCCTAGTCTAGCCATCTCCGACGAGTAGTGATCGTCTATCGCGCATCACATGGTCTAGGTCATTAAACTCTTACACACCGTTAAATATACATTAAAGTAATTAACAACATTTCTTTTACTTGAGTCTAATGTTTATTATTATGTATACTTTTTAAATTTTCTTGCATGTGCTGAAGAGCGTCCGCACATCGCGGATAAACGAGTTTTTTGGGGCCATCTCGTCTGCTATTTTCAAAAGAGCCACTCAGGTAGAAAACATACATCGATTCCTCGATTTCCCTGACCAATTCTCGTTATTATTACATTAGAAAGTGTGGTTGTCGCACCGCAGACGATCCGTGGATTTGTTTACATTTATGCCCATACACAAATCCCTATAAACTTGTTGTTCTTTGCAATTGCGAAATAATTAAGCCAGTCTCGGTATTTAGTTGTCACGCTTGTTTTTCTATGCCAGTCGTCGATATACGCGACGTTGCCGGTCTAAAGATTTTTTATAAGCAGACAATAGCCCCGTCTAGTAGTAATAAAACGAATTCAAGGTCTTTTTAAGAATTTGCGAAGTTAGGCGGGAAATAGTTTCTTGACAGGTGACAGTTTTAGAGTATTCTCAATGTTCTTTTGTGATGGCAAAAGGATCCTTTTTATAGAGATTTCTGAAAAGTGTAGCGACTAAGACTATTATTTACGATTTAAAGGCCATCTGTTACAAGGATGTTTATCTGATGAAATAAATCAGTGGAAATTAATTTATTTGGGTATGTGGTAGATCTCAAGTGGTGGGTTGCAGTGGTCTACGATCAAGCTTCAATATATCGATATGTTAGGTGTTTTGGGTATGTTATGGTCTGATGATGCTCTAGTCGAGCGAAACATGTAACCTTTGTCGTTTTATTAAATGTATTTGTGATGCTGTAGATTTTGTGTTTTTACCTTTTATAAAAGACAAATTGAAACTTGGCTAATGCCGTCAAACGGATTCCGCTTCGCAACTCGCTGAACATATGCTTTTAATTCAGCTCTCTACATCTTGAATGTAGCGAAACGTCATAATGGACACATATTAAATGACAACCGGAACCTTACTCAATCTCTCTTACTATATGTCTTCCTAGTACATCTATACTTACTAGTACATCATGTGTTTTACGTCACGTCATCTGCCATACACTCGACAGTTGGAAGGAGATTCAAACTGTTAAAAATATACAAGGTGTTTCGGGAAGAAAGGGAAATATTTTGGGAACATATTCAGAAGGTCAAAATAAGATAAATTAACCCATATGTTTTAATCCAATTCTTAACCGTTTCTGAAATAATCTGCCCAAAAGTTTTTTTTGTAAATTTTTGGAATAATTACGTTCTCAGTATTTCAAACTCACGTTGCAGGCATTTCATCATTGTTTGTTAATACCTATTTTAATTGACTGGTAGTTTTGACAAGCATGGTTCTCAGTTTGATTGATTCTGAGCATTTCAATTTGAAAAGAGCAAAGTTTCCATAATATCTTCCATAATCCGTAATGCTGTTGATGAATACCGACGTCGTTTTCCAAATCGAAGAATTCCAAGCGTAATAATTAATTCTGATCGAGAAGCGGGACAAAATGTGGAAAATGAAGAAAATGTTCTGGATATGGCCGAGTGTTAGTACGAGGCGGATTACAAAAGAACTTCGATTAGCATCACATGTGGACGTTTGGAAGACACTTAGGAAAAACGGTTTTAAGCCTTTTCATATTCAACCGGTTCAACATCTTCAAAAGGGTGATTAAGGATTTAATTTTGCAAATGAATCCAATCGAGGATTACATAGAAACATATAATTTAGCGATGAAGCTCATTTTACTCGCAATGAAATTAATAACCGACACAATAAACATCAGTGGTCAGATGAAAATCCTCATGCCACGTTTGAACGAAACTTTCAACATCGATTCAGTGTTAACGTGTGGTGTGGAATGCTGAACGACCAGTTGTTTGGTCCTTTTGTATTAGATGAGCGTCTTACTGGGGAAGGATATTTACGCTTATTGGAAGACCATTTAATACACATGTTGGATGATGTTCAGCTAATTGTTCGACACCGAATGTATTTTCAACACGATGGAGCTCTGCCTTATATTAATCGCCGAGTGCGTAATTTCTTACGACAATCGTTTTCCTGGTCGATGGATTGGCAGAGGATCTCAAGTTTGACCACCAGACTTAAATGCACTGGATTATTGCCTCTGGGTATGGATGAAAGCTCTAGTGTACAAAACACCAACAGAAACCGTAGGACTCCACAATCAAATTTTGAATGCTTCAAATATTATTAAAAACAATCCCCAAGCAATTAAACGTGCAACACGAGCGCTTAATAAACGTACTGCAGCTTGCCTTGAAGTTGGTGGGAGTATTTTCGAAAACATTTTAAATTAGTGAAATTTTGTTTTTTTACTAGTATTTGTTTGTGTTGCTTTTAAAATAAAAAATCTTACAAAAAAACTTCAGAACTGATTATTTCAGAAACGCTTGAGAATCGGATTAAAACATATGGGTAATATTTATCCTTTTTAGTAATTTGTCCTATTTTGACCTCATTTCTGAACATGTTCCCATTCTATAATAAATAAATAAATAAATTGTAATAAACTAAAACATAACAATAAATATAAAATTAATATGAAATAATCTAAAAACATTTTTTCATAACATAAGGCTAAAATTAGGTAGGTATATAAATATGCATGTTATCCTAACTAAAAACATGATAGAGAAAAGCATAATATTTTTCATAAATACATAAGTTGTTTGAAAATCATTAGCATAAAAATCATAACCGATTAATATGGCTGTATACAGATTGACTAAAATTCCTAATTTACAGTACATAAAACATAAGATTTATAATTAAAATACATAAACAAAAATTGTATGTACCAATAATATTTATTACATAAATCCCACAAATTATAATCAAATAATTAAAGCAAATCAAGGTTACCATCATCTATATCGTAATCGTTACATACATTTTGGTCATTTTCGTTCTCAAAATTAACCGATAACTTGATATGATCTATTTATTTGAAAGCTAAATTGGGCCAACATTTTTTTCCATAAAGCCCTTTGATTTTGATAACAACTTCTTTACCACTGAGTCATAACATAATTACCCACTTTATAACTTCTGGCCTTATTATGTCTCTTATCGTAATGTTTGTTTAATTACTGACATTTCTCAAAATGTTTAAATGCTTTTTCACGAATTTCCTGGATCAGTAATGCTACCAATCTCCAAGTGAGATTCAAAATATCCCTAAATTAACCTCCTTGTGCAATACCAAATAATATTTTTTGGAGTTTTGCCTGTAGAATAATTTATCTAATCCCCATATACTGGACTTCTTTTAGTCAATTTAGCTAGCATTAGAATTATGACGGTCAACCCGGCCATTGGCACGCGGTACTCCTCTTGCAATGAGGATATTGATTATGTTATAATTCTTAACAAATTCTGAAAATACTTTACAAGTGAAGGCTCACCCTCTATCCATAATTATTAAGTGGTTTACTGTAATTGGCAAAATCCTGCCTATGATGCTTAGTAACTTCTTCAGTATGATTACGAGGAGAGATCTAAATAAAATTAGTGACACCCTCAATCACAACAAACATGAATTTATTTATCCTCTAATGGACCAGTCAGACGGTATACACTTTTATATTACATTTTTTTATATAGTTTTCAGCCTTAGACTTCCTAGCTCTAAGTTCTAAGGCATCATAACAACTTCAAATTCATCAACATGCTGCTTTTTTTTATTACTCCTATGTTATAAATCCAAATCATAATTTTTTAAAAACAAACTCCATCTCATTATTTTTGGATTCTTTCAGAAGTAAGTCATTAGTTGCTTCACATTACTGGGAATACTTTTATATCCTTCAAATGCTCATTACTACGACTAATTTCAGATTCTCGAATCCCATAATCCAGATATTTTATTTCATTGTGCAAAAATGAACATTTATCTAACCTCAAAGTTCATTTATTTTGAACTGTTCGAGAGGAAAACTCTTTCAGTATGACTAAGTTTTCTTGAACTGTCACACACATTCTTATTCTTACCTCTTAATTGACTAATTTGGTCTTTGATAACCGGAATGGGTCAATCATCTCCCAAAGTATATTTATTGAGTGTACTGAAATATAAACACAACCTGGTAAATTATATTCAGAATGACTCTGATACCTCCGTCTTTCAGCATGCAGGAAATCATAGTTGATATACTTTATTTTTCAAAAAAGGAATGAAGGTTTAAAATGTAATGGAGTATGATTGGGTTTTAAATTTATTTTCATTTTAAGCTTTACCTTAGATTTAGGTTTTACAGGGTACTTCATACCTAACCATAAAAAGTTTGCTAAAACATCTCAGTCAAAAACAATGATTTAAGGGTTAATGCTCAAACATCCAGTTCATGTTGGTTAATATAATCAAGATGCAAAATTTCACTGGCAACGTCTTGCTCTAAAGACTGATAACGCATTTGGACAGCAACCTCTCAATTTTTAAAAGTAAAAGATAAGTTTTCCTGAGTCATTAAATCATTAGTATAATCATTTGTTCTTTGGTCTTCCCAAATGATAAACCAAGGTCTTTAGAAAAAGGAGCATTTTTGTGAAAATATATGCTTATATTCTCGTTAGGATCCTGGACTCATTCCTGTATCTTCTCGCATAAGTCAGTAGTATTTTTAGTTAAAAAGAAGTATATTTTCAAAAGCTACCTTAAATGTCTTCCAGTTCATAAATCTCTGACTCTTTCCCAAGAACTAATATTTAACAGCACCACTTTAAAGTTGTATAGTTGTCTCCAGTTGGAGCTGGTTGTTGTAACTAAAGTATTTTTAGCATTTCACTATTCTGCTGCAACATTTTGCTTTATCACTGTGTGTCTTCGGACTGTAGGATTGATTCAAATAAAACAAGATTCACTTTTCTTTACGTTATTTTTCACCATCAAAAAAAATCTGAACCTCAATCCATGGATTAATACTTCTTAGATAGGAAACTTCCATAAGAGCCAATATAACACGCGCGCGCTCTGAATGTCCAGGAGTAATACTAACAGGAAACGAAAATAAATTTGTCACGTCATGATGGCGGGAAAAAATTTGATTATGTCGCCAAATTTGAATTTTGGTCTACGGCGAGAGCGAAATTGTTTGTCAGTTTTTCTATTTACTATAATTTTTGAAAGACCCATATATTTCCTACTTTTTAATTAACGCTTGTACACACTTGCTAAAACATTAAATAAAGTATAAAAATTCTTCCGAATTCCATAATGTAAACTTACTTTTTAAATTTAATTAGGAATTTTGTTGTATGAAGAACAAAGTCTGTAAAATAGAATTTATTCAGGGTGTAATAAAAGGTATATAAAGGTCAATACAAATTTACCAAAATCACCAAGAAGCTACCGCACGCTCAATTCACTAGGGTGTGTTAGTAAATATTATAAATTAAATAACTAATCAACAAATTCGCAATGAAAGAGACTATAAATAAATATGTTAAAAGTAAAAATTACAGAACTATTTTTTCACAATTTGTATAGAATTCAAAATTGCCCATGCATTGAAACTGCTGAAATTAATTTCTCTCAGGCTAGGAGTTAGTAACTTAATTGAGGCTGTCACAAAGTCTATACAAAAACAAGATGAGTTCTGCTGCATATTGAGCTTCACTGGGTAATCTATTTTGTTAGAGTCCAAAGAAATAAAAACCCTATTTCGAAGTATTAATTTTTTTAAATCATTCATTTTGCCATGTTATCCATCTATGATCCTATAGTATCAATAAAAACCTGGGTGTAGTTTTAAATTTTCAATCCATCATCATATTCTGTTGTCGGCTGCTGCTCTATGTATTCAAAAGTGGTTAGTTTTTTATAAGCCTGGTCTGAAAAAGACACTTTTAAACTTACTAAGTTAAATATAATATTTTTTTATTTTATTATGATAAAGCTAAATTACACTTCTGATAGGGTCACTTAAGGTTGCAAAAATCATTCTAGCCTATCTTGGTTAACCAAAGGTATGACATCAAGTTTAAGACCCCTCCGTGAATTGGGCATGAACGAATTAGTAAAATAATTTTCACATACATAGAATTTCAAATGAAATTGTTTATTACTGAGAGGGTCAAGGCTTAAGAATCTGAACCCAAGTATTAAACATACTTGGTCTGTTAAAAAACCAGGAAATCTGTGTCTTGTTGTTTAAATTTTCACTTGCCATTTTCACAAAAAAAAAGTTTTGCAATAACTATTTAAGCAAATTCAATATTGCCAATGTCTATTGCTTTTTTAGAAATTTTCCTTGACAATCGACACACCTCCATGAAACATAATCACAGCTGACATAGAACATACAACGCACTGAACTAAATTTTGTGCACAATATGAGAACAAATCAATTTTGTTAAGATTTTTGGGAAAAATTTGATTATTCAACGTTTTTCAGAAGCAAAAATAATGAATAAATGACTGAATTACAATATATTTACATTTAGTATTCACAATATAACAACCTAAAATTAGCCTAGAAGCAAAAAAGAGCAAACTAAATAACGATGAAAAATGGCCACATTTTATATTACATATCGATGGCTTCGATATGTAATATATAGCTTTTGTAATAGGGCATAACCCCAAGAAGTAAAATTTTCAGGAACCGCAAAAAGCGTTTTATGATCAATAAGTAAAAATAATATGGCAATTTTTGTTATAAGCATATTCTTATTGGCATTTTGCTATTCACAATTATTACTAATGATGATTTTTTTATTTTGTTAAATATTTTTGTGTGATACGCCATATTTGTCACTATAAAAATGCGGAATGGGGCTTACGCCAAATTGATTATTGTGTGATACATCATGTTGGTTTCAATAAAAACGAGAACGTCTAATTTTTTTGTGGCTTACGACAAATTTATTATCATTTTAAATTAACATCTAAACATCTCTATTACAAAATCGAAGTAAAAAAAATAAAATAAGAACAAAATCAGAAATCTAAAAAACACTTCAACTCTAACATTTTACAACAGAAACTATCTATAGATTTAGTTTTTGGATAAATACTCAAAAACTGGTTAAGCAAGAAAAAAATAAAAACAAAGGTGAAAAAATCTAAAAACAAAAAACCACTGATTAAGAAAACATTTCAATTGGGATAATGTGGAAGAGAATCGTAGAAAGAATGAGTATCAGATGTGAGATGCGTTTTCAATTGCTGTAAATGCAACCACTTGGAATGTTTTATCTTTAGTCTGTCTTGGAATATTTTTTGGAATGAACCTGCTTTAATATTACTTTGTTTTGATCTCTGTGGTAACTCAGTGTATTTATCATC
The DNA here is from genome assembly GCF_022605725.1 of Anthonomus grandis grandis. Lineage (NCBI taxonomy): Eukaryota > Metazoa > Arthropoda > Insecta > Coleoptera > Curculionidae > Anthonomus > Anthonomus grandis. The sequence continues at coordinate 32,769,706 of NC_065546.1, forward strand.
AAAATTAGTTTTATATATAGAATATTTTTCCTTCTGATGTGTACTTTAACGCTCTTAGATCTGTAACTGTTGGGTCCTTGGCGCTTCTTCCCGGCCTAATAGAATTATAGATAAAAGAAGATTTTATATCAAAGTTTAAAAACTGATCATGAGTTAGATAACATACATCAAAACGTTTCGGTTTTGTTCGAGCGTCGCGAATAACAGAAATGTATTCACTTGGAGTTGTATTATACGATGTTTTAATTTTTTTTCGATAAGAGCGTGGACAGTCACACTCCATTTGCGTGTGACCCTTTTCTAAATATTTCTGTTCAATAATAACATTATGATCAATTGAAAAATGCAGTAATGCATTTGACAATATAGCGTTGCGGTTCTGATAGCAACAACCGTCAGAAAATAAAATTATAGGTTTTTTATCAGTGAAACAATTTTCTTTTAAATGTTTTATAATGCAAGTGGCGAAAATAGATGCACTTAAGTCACCCTCAGTTTCATTCCATAGATAATTTACACAACTATGAGACTCTAAGTTATAAACGGTAAAATTATGAATTTGAAGTTTTGTTTTATAATAAAAAGCGCCCACGTTTAAAAATGGACATAATTTTACCGCTTGTGTATTCATAGTAAATGTGTAAACCTGCTTCTGGATTGCTACCTCCATATTTTTCTCTTTTTCACACCTAGCTCTGGTCTTTTTTGCAAAATGTATGTTGTAATCATTTTCGGATATTTGCTTGATTTTATACCCATAACACACATCACATTCGTCTTCGGACGGAAAATTGACAGGTTCATTTCTTCGAAAACGCGATAAAAAGGAAAAAGTGTATACGGTTCTACATTGTTTTCCAGACAATGATCCTGGTACATTTTGCAAAGTTGAGCTTTTGTTTGAAATGTTTGCTCCAAGTAAACTTTAGAACTGTCTTTTCTACAATAATGAGATAGTTGTTTTGGCAAATTATTTAAAAACGTCTTCAGTTGATTCATTCTTTTATTTTGTTTAGGATTTGCTTCGGCATTTGCGTCAGGATTTAAATCGGCACACGCCTCCTTTTCTACTACTCCCAAACTGCTTTTTTTCAACCAACTATGTACCATTTTTTCTTTCAGTCCCAAGGTACCCAAAAACATTCGTTTCCATACTTGTAGTGTTTCATTCCTTAATTTTAATTGGTAAATATATGTGCCAGATCTTCTAGAGGGACCAGCAGTGTCACATCGTTTTTTTGGTTTTATATCAACTAAAGAGCAGACATACACTTTTTTCTCGGCCCAGGATAAACTCCAAAATTTAAAAAAAAATATGTTGTGAGTCCTCAATAGAGATCTTGCTACAGTATCGTTTGTTTCTTAAACAGTAATCGGAGTTACAAAGTATTGACTCTCTCGAAGGTCGCTGTACATTATGGCTTACTCTTCCATCTTTGGTTCTATTGTATCCTAAATAACTCTCACCTTTCATTCTTTTAATTTTATTATTCTCTCTTTTCCAATTTTGCGGTCGTGGTCTTTTTGATCTGTTTATTGGAACTATTTCTTTTGAATTATTTTCTTCATGGCTGTCGTGAGCTATTTCACTAGCATTCCGTGAGAGGGCATTCATGGCTTGTTCATCATCCATTTCATCTTCACTGTTTTCATCAGATAATGTCATGTTGTAGTCTGGATCATCACTATCAGATAATGGTAACTCTACATTCTCTTCGGGCTGATCTCTAAAATATTCTGTAGACAGACATTCCCCATCTGTATTTAAACATTTTTCTTCTGTAGTATTTAGTGGATTAAAAATGTCATTTATATCGGCATCAATAATATTTCTATTATCAAAACATTGCAGGTCTGTATTGAGGTCGTTAAAAGGTGAAATATTATAACATTCGCTGGGAATATTTACATTTGAATAAATTGTGTCAGGATTTTTACTGGAAACATCCAAGGAACCACATTGTGGGTTAGCAATCACATCGAATTGTACATTCTCAAAAATGAGACCTGTATCCACTATCTCCTCTATATCAATTTCATTAGGAGGTACGTTTTCTTGGTTTTCTACATTATCCAAGATTTCACAAGAGATTCGGTTAACACAAGAAGTTTGTGCATTATCTTTCTGCTTTTGTTCTATTGCCAATTTAAGAATGTTCTGACTTCTGGTTGACATTTTTCTAGAAACAAAGAGCACTGTTAATTACTTTCATGTAGCCCTATAGAGATATCCCACCGTTGACTGGGGGCTAAAAATGCAATTTACAGTGTAATTTTTATTAAATCTCTCTCTGTGATAAAATTACTAAATCAAAATTACAGTAATTGTTGACAAACAGGTAAGCGCATAGGGATACTGAGGCGAGTAGAAGTAATTCTAGTAGCGTGTGTTTGTAAAGTATTAGTACAAACAGGGACGTACCGAAAAGTCCGGTGTTGGGGGGGGAAAGAATTGTATTTTTACCAACTGGGATATTTTTTTAACCAACTTATAAAGTAGAAGGTTAGACAATTAGAGAATTAATTAAGTCAATAAACTCTTTTTGCATATCACTAACAAATAAAAAAATCGGTTCAATTTTCAACTCGTAATATTTATTTTACATTCTAACAAATAAGTATACTGGTTATAGTGCGGTTCTTTCACTGTAAACTTATTCAAAACTTACAACTTATATTAACTAGTATTTACAAATTACTTATGACCTTAAGTCTTCTTTGTTTTAATTTTGCCCATTGGGCTACTAAATTCTTAATATTTAAACGATCTAAAATGTCTCTTTCACTTTTCATAGCCATGATTAGGTCTAGCCGTTCGTTATTCATTTTTGAACGGCTGGCATTTTTTATAAATTTAAGCAGACTAAACTTTCTTTCATTAGTTGCTACCGAATATCCAGCTGTTAGTATAAATCTACAAAACTTAAATGCTATAGGAAAAATCTGTTTATTTTGGGAAGCAATTGTCATCACATCCTGCATGGACTTAACAACTTTTTCTGACTTGCTACATAGTTCAAACAATATTTCTAACTCCGCTTGTAAAGCTAATTCATCAATTTTGTGACTGGGTGGAAATAGTAAGATAGCCTGTTCTATTTGTGTTAAAATTATGTTTTTTTTGTTTAAAGGAAAAGAAAATAAGTTTGTCAATGGTGAGACATTTTGAAGCACAACTGACAAATTTTCATCTAAAAACTTAATTAAAGTATCCAGAACAAGATAAAATTCTTTTCTATAAAACTGCTTATATGGAATATTAACAGAGCTATCCCTATTTGTATCAATTTTTTTTGGAACAAGACGCCTCCTATGATGTTTTCGGAAATCAGTTTCCGGATCAACATTTAATTTTACTGCAAATTGTATGGCACTTTCGATTAAATTATTTACATCCTCTTCACTATTCCGAATATTTCGTAACGAAGTACATGTTAAAGAAATCATATTTACGGCATCAATGATATTCAGATCATCCTGTTCCAGAATTTCTGTGATTATTTTCATTTTATAAAATATATTTTTTAAGAACATTAAACATACTATAAAATCGAAACACAACATTCTTTTATATAAACCCAATGCTTTGGATTTGCTTTTATTGTCTATTGAATAATCATTAGCATTTGAAATATCTTCTAATAGTTGAAGTATTTCCTCGTATGATATGCTAATAGCTTTTAGCGTTTCTGCCCGAGCGGTCCACCTTGTTTTGGATAAGTTTCTTATTAAAATCGAATTTTCCACTTCAGCTAATTTTTCTTTCATTGCAAAAAATCGTTTGGTGCTCGAATTGAAAAAAACGTATAGCTCCTCCAACGTGTTAAACATTTCCGCCACTATAAATGAAGCGTGACAACTATGTTCCAAAGCTGTATTTGTTCTATGGGCTTGACATGGAATGTAAGAAATATTGTGACCCACCAACTCGGACAGCTTTTTTTGCGCACCTTTAAATTTACCAGACATTGAGGCAGCACAGTCATAGGATTGAAAGGCTAAATTGGCTGGCGCAATGTTTTGCTTTATGAATGTATCCAGAATATCTTGTGCGGTGGCTTCCCCAGTTTTATTTTTTGATTCCATAACAGACAGTAGTCTTTCCCTTGGTAAACCATTTTCATCAACTGAACGAACTACAATTGATAGCATTTCTTTGTTTGAAATATCAGGAGTATGATCCGCCATCACTGCATAAAACGGGCATTTTATTACTTCCGAGACAACTTCTTTTTGTATTTCTTTACCCAGTATTTCGATAAACTCATTTTGAGAAGAGGCACCCATGTAACTTACATGGTAAGGACGCAATTTTCTGTCTGCTAGCCATTTTCCAAGAATTGGATTGTGACGGGAAAGCAGCTGCACAATTTGAACAAAATTTCCATCATTTTCGTCGTTTCCTCGAAATGCTAATCCTTGTCGACCCAATGTTTTAGCCACATCAAACAAAATACTGACAACTTCTGTATTTTGACAAAGAATGCGTTCTTCTTCAATTTTCCTAACTCTTTGTTCCTTGTTAATTAAAATATCAATGTTGTTTGCTTTATTAGTAAAATTACCATAATCCCGCAAGGCTTGTTTATGTGAGACGGAACTGAAATGTTGCTGTAACTTCCCTAATTTTTTTGATCCAGAGCTCTTCATTTTTCCCCATGATGAGACTCCATTCTTACTCCAAGCTAACTCGGATTTCTCCCTTCCTACGCCAGTGGGAAATAAAAAACAAACAAAGCAAAAAGCAGCATCCTTGGCTGTGCTATATTCTAAGAAAGGATACTCTTTATACCATCCAGAATTGAAGCGATTTTTACCATCGCTGGGAAACATTCTTAAATTAGGTTGGTGGGGTCCTAATGCAATGAGAAAGTCTCGCTCTTTGTCTGTTTTAATTTCTTGTCTTATGCCGGGGTCATGTAGAATCATCATATTATCTCCAACATGTTTATCTACTTCGTAAATGCTACGCTTCTTCTCTAAAACGGAAACATAAGATTCACACGACACTCGTGTTAATTCACATTTTTCTTTAATGGTATTAGTAATATCCAAAATCTGGATAATGGTAATATATTCATCTATATTACAATCAGTTTGGATATTAGTTAATAAATTCTTAGCATTAGTTAAATGATCTAATAATGAAGCAAAACTGCCAGTGCATTCAAACCAATTATTGTGGTCTACTTCATCTGACACATTATTGTCAAAGTCTTCTTGACTATTTTGGCTTGTGGAAGGCTTTGTTTTATCAAATTCTTCTTCGTTCACGTTAAAATTCAAAGAAATATTCTCCACTAAAAAAGAAAATAGTTTATTTAGGTGAAAAATATAATTTTTAATTTTTATCTAGTAAATACTAATGTTACCTTGTGATGATGCCTTCTCGCTCTGTTCTTGGATGAAGTCATTTTCGGAATTTTTGTCCGAAGGATTCATGAAGAACTTTTGATTTTGATTCACGTATGAGAAATTAGGCACTATTAACTGATCAGCTAAGTTATCCATCGAATCACTATTAAGTTGAGTCTTAGAGTTAGAGCTTATGCGGTCTGAAAAATGTTCGTGATCATCTCCTGTTTCTAAAAGATATTGCACATTTTATTATTTTGTGTTGCACTAGACCAATATGTTGGCTAATAAAACATACCATGTTCTGATTCCTGAAATGTGTAGCTTTCAATGTTTTCATTTTCAGGCTCCTCAATTAAAATGTCTTTACTTTGTTCAGCTTCCGGAAAAACGGTAATTAACTGTTTTGGCTTTTTAGTATTTGTTACATCTACAAATCCAAATCAGTAATCAGAAAAAGTTCTTGTGTTCTTTTTCCCTATAACCACTAATAAGGCCGGTTTATACATTACGAATTATCGTACGTTTTATTGGCTAATATAAAATCGAAATACAAAACTAAAGTTTTTACGAAATGTGTAATTTTTTTATTTTATTTGCCGTGAGAAGTACGTTTTGCTATTTACACACTATGTCGTAGCGTGTATAAGCTATACACGTGTACGATAACTCGTAGCGTGTAAACCGGCCTTTAAACGCAAAAACCTATCAAAATATATCTATTATATTCTATATTCAGCTTACCTTTAGATTCTTCTTTGCTCTTTCTTTTATTCACTGCCAATTCAAGTATATTTTCTATCGAACTAGACGATGCTAAAACAATACAATACGTAGGTAATAATTTATCGCGAAATTAAGCTTGCTAATTAAGTATTGTTTATTTTTAATGACTGAATAAATATAATGAATGAATATAAAAATCTAGATAATTTTGTGGTTTTAGCACACCCCTCTTTTAAAAGGGGTGTAAACAATCTTGACTATATCATCTCCTTTACTTTTTACCTCATTACAAGGCCAAACCCGCGATTTAGTTGTATTAGTATGTATTTTTACCTACCTTCGCTAACTTCTTCATTTCGTCTTTTTTTTGCCGCCAAAACAAAAGGATTGTCTGGAGCGCCTACTAGTTTTATTGCTACACATTTTCCGCCGTGCATCTTTTTCTCATGTGTAGGTTTATATTCTTTCACAAACTCTGAACCACACGATAAACACTGAACTCTTATTCTATTCGAACGTACTTTTTTTTCCATCTTAAAACACCAAAACTTATCCAAAACTTCAAAATGTATTTAAAAACTGAATAAGAACAATAATTCACCTGTTTGTTGCCGCCAAAACTAAATTTTTACTTTTGACTTTGACAAGTGACATTTTAGCGGGCAGTGCGCATTGATTTTAATATAGCTAAATGTGCATTCACACTATAAGCGGTAAATCGAATTGCTGCAATGTCGTATAAAATTATTTTGTTTTGAAAGTTAAGGACGTTAAGGTGTATATTTTATTCTTTGCAAGAGAGGATACCTACATTAAAAATTAATAGGGCTTTTACCAAAAAGTCTTCAGTTGTAACTTGATATAAATCAAGGATCAAGGTCTAGAATTTCATGTTAATGTTTGTAAGCGATATGTGCCGATATCATTTTGTTTATCGGGCCGCGACGTCCCAGAAATATTAAGAATAACACCGAGTCAACGATTTATTGACAGACATTATTGTATTTGGTAAAATTAGTTTTAAGAAAATGCTTATGTTAAGGTTTTTAAAAAATAGGTTATCACATAATGTTTTTATAAAAGTGTGTCATTAGTCTGGTTTGAAAACTTGAGTTTTTTAATTTACCAACTCTGGGAAATTTTTACCAACTGCACATTCTCATTGGGGGGGGAGCCTCCCCCCCTCCCCCCCCCTATGCAGCGGTCCCTGAGTACAAAAACCTAAACGTGCCACTGGAATTACGTCTACTCGTCGTAGCTTCCCTATGCGCTCATCTTTTAGTCGAGAATTACCATCAGTAACAGGTCGCAATGTATAATAATTGCTGAAACGAAATCGAATTTCGGTTAACTTTCATAAAAAAAACAACTTTTGAATACGCACTTTTACTAAAAAAATATGAAACAAAGTTTAAAGGCACCTATTATTACGTCCTCTCAGATTTAATAGCAGTTTAATTATTCAGCCAAAATTTAAAGATAATATAATAAGACGTATCCCAAAAAATTACACTATAAACTTTTCATGCAATAGGACGTATCCGCAAAATGGTAATAACAAAATGGTAATAATAACTTACCTGTAGATTATTTTATGAGAGATTTATGTTTATTTCACTGTTATCTCACTTCTATATCGTTAATAATACTAATAATAGTGTTTTTAAATTATAAATAACAAAAATAACACCTTAAAACTCAATTTACTTTGGTGGTATAGAGCGGCGTGGATGCTGCATAAGAGAACTGTGGTTTACGCGTTATTGCAACTAGAAATATTTCGCGTGCGTTACGTCAAATTACTACACAACATAATTTTAGATTCTAGCTTTCCAGAGGCTTACGCGGTTTTGTGGGTAGATGTCAAATATGTTTGTTTACATAGTAAACGGATTTTTGAAAATTTGTGGGTTACGTCCTATTACAAATAAGCCATCGATATTAGATGATTGTAGTCTCGAGCTTATTTCGCTCTCTTACCGCCATCTATATGTCGAGGAGTATAAGCTTTTTTAGTGCTCCGTAAATCGCACAAGCTTTCAAGGTCCTGCCTCAATCTCGCTCTCTTACATCATCAGTCATACAGACGACAATTGGCGGGAGATTCAAACTTTTAAAAATAATACTTCAATTCTTAACATGAATGATTAAAAATAAGTGCTAGTTAGTTTAATATAATTTTTTATTAAAAAAAAACAAATTGTGTGACGTAATCTCAAAAATCGAGTGTCAAATGTGTAGTTGTCTAAAATCCATCCTGAATAGTATGGCGCGAAATTTGAATGTGGATGACCAAAGAAAACAGTAAACGGCCGTTTGTCAATAAGGGCTAGTTTATAATGTAATTTGTTTATTAAAAAAAAAAAAAAATTGTGTGAAAACCTCAAAAATCAACTGTCAAATGCGTGGATTGTCTAAAATCCATCCTGAATAGTATAGCGCGAAATTTGAATGTAGATGACCAAAGAAAACAATAAACGGCCGTAAATTTAATGTTAAAATGAACTTTCAAGAAATCGCTGTTCAGCAACACCATCGAAAACTTCCTAATAATAAAATAAATTAGGTTAGGTCGAGGTCGGAGCATATATGGGAGCGGAGGGAAGCGAGAGAGAGAGACCTTCCTCCGTGGTGCCTCGTGCCCGTCGTTCTTTTTCATATTTTTTTCAAATCCGCGTACACGTAAATTTGGCAACGGGGAGCAACATTTAATGATCAAAAACTGGTTTCTATTGCACACTTTCCAATGCCGTAAACGGCCGATCGGGACCGAGCAGCACACTCGAACTTCGCGACGGTGAAGAGCGAGAGAAGGAAGGCGGGCGAATAGAACAGAGCGAGACGACGCGCCGTGCTGCCACGTAATTGCCGATCGATAAACAAATCCGCGGTGTCCGCAGATCCAAGTATTTTAACGCCAAATTTAATAATAATTGTGATATTTAGTATTCTCATTTTTGTTAAGTGTGATAAAATACATTATTAACTTTTTTCTTGTTAAGGTTTAAGACTACTTTGGATTATAGGAACCAAGTTTAAGTGCGCATTAAATTTATTGTATGAGTCTATGTGTGAAGTTGTTCGTGAGCCAAGTTTCGATGTCCCCCTCTTCTTATTCATGTATCGCTAAACATTAGTTGAATCCGTGACGTCCAAGTTTGTATGTAAGTTTTGTTTATTTTATTTATTTTTTCATAATTATTTTCAGACCATCAATGTTTACGGTTTCTTTATCACGCTCTGATTAAACGGCGGACTGCTTCCATTATTGTATGTACCTATCTCTCTCACACTCTTGTCCCCCCGTGTAGGTATTTTGACTGTTACCGAGCTTGTTTTTTTTATTTCCCGTTTTATTTTTATAAACATTTTTGCTTAGCACTGTTGTATACTCGACCCGATCCTTATTTCATTTCTATTATTAAACATTCCGTTTTGTCAAAAATTATTAGGTGTGTAGGTGTCGTTCGGGGAGTTTTATCTCTGGTCCGTTAATTTAACGTTATCACGAAGTCATTCTTTTGTTTTCTGTGGAAAATCTAATACTATACAGGGTCACCCACAACTAACTTCAAACATACCTACATATTGTCATTTATTCTGAGGTATTTTTGAAAATGTTCGAACCTCGCCCCATACAGGGTGTCCCACAATCAACATGACAGGCTGTAACTTTTTTATTTTTAAATTAAATTTTTTTTTTAAATTTAAAATATCCTTTAAATAACTCTAGACAAAAAATCCATTAGGGTCATATCTGGAGAGTGGGCTGGCCACCTAATAGGAACCCTATTTCCAATCCACATTTGAGGAATTTCTAAATAATAAAGTTGGGCATTATAGAGTGGAGCACCCTTTTGTTGCCAATTCATTATATTGCACTCTTAAATAGGCATGCCTTTTAATAGTTCACACACTGAATTTTGAAGCAAATTTAAATACCACTCTGAAGTTAATGTACCTTCATAAAAGTATGGTCCAATAAACTGTCCATTAAATCCACTGACCCACATGTTTATGCCAATTATAGTTTGAAAATTAGTTTTCATTATCCATCAGGGATTGTTTTCAGACCAGTAATGTGCATTATGTCTATTAACTAACCCATGATTATGGAATCTACTGAGTCCAACAGATTTGAATTGAAATGAAAAGAAATCTCATCAAATACCAATAACTTGAAAATTTGCCAAGGTTTTTAACAAAGGCATCAGTGAAATAATAAGAAAATCAATAAAAGACATTATGTGCCTTATGTTGATGTTAATACATGATTTTTTTATGAAATTGAATTAATAATTTTACAAGCATTCCAAACATTAGAAGAAATAATGGTGGTGCCATTTGAAAAAAAAAAAAGTTGTGGTGGTTTTTAGGGCTGAATTTATCGGGGGTAGTTTTTTTAAAGTAATTTTGGGTAGTGGTCCTATAACTAATTTTTTCAAATTCAAATATGCTTTATTGTTTGAACAAAATATTGTTATAAACAAAGCTTCACCTAATCCTAAAGAGACAGAGTTACAAGGTTAAAATTATATTTAAAAATACAAGTTACAATGACGAAACAAGTTAAACAGTTAAAGTTTAAATTTTTTTTTTTTTTTTTTTAATTAATAAAATCAACTATATCTAACTTTTCTTAAATAAGTACAGTTCAACGTTTAGGGATAAAAAAAAGAAAAACATTTAAAACAAACAGGTTAAGAAAAGAGCTAGGTCTCCCTTAATTAATTAAAATCTGATTGTCGTTGAAATATTCAGCCCCAGAGTAATAAACTCGACCACTCAGAAATCTCCTCAAGAGAAACTTAAATTTGATCAGAGATTTTGCCCCTCTAATGTTCTCTGGTAGGTGGTTAAAGATTTTTTATTTATTTATTTATTTATTTATTAACGGAATCCATTTACAAAAGTATTACATAGCATACCCATACAAACATATATATTCAGAAACATTATATACAAAACTATCTATAAATTAGTGTAAGATGTAGATGAGTTAATTAATTAAAGCCCCTATGAAATAATATTCTTTAACTGCCCCTTAAAAGATGTTATCCTAGAGTCAAAAAAGTTTATCTGTCCTGACAGACTATTAGCACTTCGAGCCGTTCGTGTAATTGGCTCATTAATACCATAATTGGTATGGTGGAATGGGACTGAAAATATTTCTGATTGTCTATTCAATCTGGAAGGCACCCTAAGTTTAAAAAGAGACAATAACTCGGGACAATCTATAGTAGCATTTAAAACCTTATGCATAAAACATAAGTCGAGTAATGTTCTTCGTGACTCCAATGTGGGTAAGTTCAGGTTATCCCTGACCCACTGATAGTAATACTCCTGTCTCCTGTAACCACATCTAAAAGCCGCCACCCTTAAAAATTTATTTTGAGTTTTTTCAATCTGCTCAATGTAGCAGTTATATGACGGGGACCACACAATTGAGCCATACTCCAAGATGGGCCTAACAAGAGAGCAATAAAGTAATCTAAAAGTAAACAAAGACAAATCAGTTGTAGACCGTTGGATAAAACCCAGCATTTTCATTGCCCTACCAGTCACCTGATTGATGTGACTTTTAAAAGACAACCTGGAGTCAATAAATATTCCTAAGTCAGAAACCTCTGTTTTGACACCAATTGCTACATTATTTATTTTATAAAGAAAAGCAATAGGGTTTCTTTGCTTAGAAAAAGTAATCTTATGGCACTTATTGATATTAAGGGACATTCTATTCAAGTGGCACCAATCAAAGAATAAATTGAGGTCTTTTTGCAGGAGCACAGCATCAGAAAGGGATGTGATAAGCCTAAATAGCTTCACATCATCAGCAAACATTAACACACGACAATTTTCAAGTTTCCAAACTAAATCAATCAAAAAGAGGCAAAACAAAACAGGGCCCGAGTGAGAGCCCTGTGGCACCCCAGATGGTACCAAAATTTCAGAGGAACATGTCCCTCCAAGATTAACAATCTGGGTTCTACCTCTGATGAATCCCGAGATCCACTGAAGAAGAGGCCCCACAATACCTAAAGCCCTAAGCTTCTGCAAGAGTACCCCATGGTTAACTCGATCAAAAGCCTTGGAAAAATCTGTATATATTGAGTCAACCTGAAGTCCCTTCTCCAAGCAGCGGTAGAGGTAGTTGACATACAGCACCAAATTAGCATCAGTAGATCTGCCTTTTATAAATCCAAATTGCTCAGGATTAAATAAAGATTTAAAACTCCAGGCAATCCTATGACTGACCAGGCAGTCAAGCAGCTTTGGCAACTCAGATTGGTTACACACAGCCCGATAATTGGAAATTTCATTTCTACTACCAGATTTAAAAATGGGTTTTAGAAAACTTCTCTTCCAGAGAGTGGGATAAGAACCAGTACCTAGAGATTTGTTAAAAATGAACAGTATTGGTTTCGTAAGAACACAAACACATTTCTTTAGGAAGAATGCCGGAATCCCATCTGGTCCAGAGCAGAGCTTATTCTTAGAGGAAGTAATAACCTCATAAACATCCTGTGTTGACAGAGTTAAAGTGCTCAGACAAATTGATTTATCAAAATCAAAAGATGATATGTCATTGACTTGCTCATCCGAGTAGACCGATGAAAAGTATTCTGCAAACATATCCGCAGTATCCGAGATATTCATACTAATCCTGTTATTGTATGTCATTCTGGAAGGAAGACCAAAACCAGTTCTTTTATTTTGAATATATGACCAGAAGTACCTTGGATTGCCAGCGAGATTCATTTCCACCTTATTAATGTATTGTTGATAGCACAACTCTCTTAAGTACTCACATTGTTGTCTCAACAATACAAATTCATCATAATCCTGCTGTTGACCACTAATTTTAAACTTTTTGTGAATTTGTTTCTTTCTTATGATCAAACTGCGAAGCTCTGAAGAAAACCAAGATGGAAAAGAAGAACTTTTGTACCTCTTTAGAGGAATAAACCTTTCCATTGAGGAGTAGATCACATTATAGAAAATTGAAACTATGACATCAATAGATGTCTCTCCCAAAAACAATTGATTCCAGTCTATCCCAGCAAGACAATCATTAATTGCTATGTAATCTCCCTTACCAAAATCATAAAAATATTCCTCATATATCATATCATCAGAATTTTCTGCACAACAAAGGTCGAAACTAATTGCTGTATGGTGCAAGCTATTCTCAAAAATTTTGTCTATTGCACGTTCAACACTAATTAAATCTGAGCTACTAAATACGAGATCCAAGGCAACCCCGTTGGTATTTAGAACCCCATTTACCTGGAAAAAGTTATAGAAGCTAAAGCAGTTGGCCAGAGAAAGCACAGACTCTCTGTCACTCTCCAGACAACCACCAACCACCAAACCGAGATCATCATTCTCCCATCTAGCATGTGGTAAATTGTAGTCACCTGCCAAGACAAACAAACTACTTGAATATCTACTATATACATATTCAACGGATTCACAATGGCTTAAATAGGCTTGAAGTGGAGATGGAGATGGTATATAAATGCAACCAACAACAAAGCTTTGATTGTCTATTGTAAAAGTCAAATAGATCTGATAAATATCCACATCAACAAGTGGGATACCAATTCTATGTGTACATAAACTCTTCTTAGCCGCAATCAATACACCACCTCCACGAGCCTTGGTAGTATTCGTACCCATTTGACGATCATATCTATATAAATCATAGTTTGATACACCAATTTCAGCATCTGAATATTCAGATGTTAACCAAGTCTCTGCAATCATAACAATATCATAGCAGCAGCAACTAAGTGCCTGCTGAAAATCTTTTATTTTAGTTCTCATACCACCTGTATTAGCATAATACACACAAACACCTGAACCAGAAGGGCCATCGCGCACTAAACTATGGTCTGATTCATTTGATTTTGATGAAAATTTATCTTGCGTTTATTATTTAACCAAAATTTTCGCAAGATAACCCCTCTAGGCCAGTTATCCGGCCTTAAAAAATCATCCCTACAATCGCCGTTGATGCTTATCTTAAAAGAAATAGTCTCACCCTTAACTGGCAACAATTCTACTTTAAGGTCTCTAATCTGAGGGCACCGCTTTTTAATGTGCTCTTCAATAAAACCAGGGGTCACTCCCATTTTAACACGTCCCAGATAAAAATATTCCCTATTTACTGAACCTGCGAAATTTTCATCACCTCGAAAGTCCGCTTCTCCTAAAACCAGATTCCGATTACGATTTGTATTTGTACGTTTTCGATTTTGTCCCAAAGTAAATCCCTGTTGCAGATGGTCGCCCCCAACATCCGTTGTTCCAGAGTTCCCAGTCCCAGCTGATTCATTGTTTATGTTTACCTTGTCATTGTCTGAGTGACTGTCTGAGTGACGTTTCTCCGCCGTTGCTCTTTTAGGAAACAAAGAAGAAGAGGAAGTTTTAGCGGCATCTACCTGTTTCACTCTACTTTGAACAGCTGATTCAAAGATATTTCTGCTGTTGGATTGTTGCGGAAACGGTAGCGGCGGTGTCACGTTGTCAGGAACTGCCTGGGTATTTAGGTTGTCATTTTTATTCTGCAGCAAGAATCTTACTAGGTCCTTGTTACTATCGATGACATTCTTGGCCCAGTTTTCCAGTTTGTTTTGAAGGCGTTCTTCTATACCTTCCAAAGATTCATTTATAAGGCATTTAGAAGTATTAATCAAACTATTTGTTAACTGTGTGGACACACCAGAATTACTAGGTTCTTTAGAATTCTCCAAATTGCCTCCAGAAGTGAACTTAGTGAAGTTATCTATGCAATCCTTGCACCATATCAAGACGGTTCTAGTTTTAGCGATTGCGCATCTAATCTCTTGTGATGATATCTTACTACAATCCCTACAATATATATATACCTTCATATTTATATATTTTATATTTTATACCTTCATAAAAAATTGATCTCTTTACCAAGGCAGATGTTGGAATGGGAAGCCGCAAATTATTCCGCTGGCGAGTGACATATCGTGGATTCTGTAGGACAAACCTGTATTGATGGGAGAAAATAAGGCATGCCACCTCCTGTATGTATAGGCAGTAGAGTGTAAGAATGCCCTCCCTGATAAAATATGGTCGGCATGATTCCCTAGGTGATATCCCGCATATATAACGTACAGCACGTTTCTGTAGAACAAACAACATCTGTAGAAGATAGTTGCTTGCACTACCCCAAAAGCAGACACCATACCTGAGATGGGACTCAATCAGGGAAAAGTACACGTCTCTCCCAGTCCCCATGCCAAGCTCCCGACAGGCCACCCTAACAGCAAAACAACCCGCAGAAACCCTATTGCTGAGACTCCGTATATGGTCCTCAAACTTAAGTTCTTTGTCAATCACCAGACCCAAAAACTTATTGTTAGAATAAGGCGGGACAGGGCAGTTAGCAATAAGAATATTATCAAGACTACGGTTATTTGTAAAACAAATTAGTTTAGTATTCTCTGGATTTAATGATAGTAAATTTTCCCTGAACCACTCATATATAAGTTGAAGATCAGCCAACATGGCTATTCTCAAAGAGTCCGTATCATAACTATTAAAAATACATTTTCTTAAAAAAAATTATATTTAAAAATAAAAAAAGTTTCAGCCTGACATTGGTTGTGGGACTGTATACTGGTATATCATCTAATTTCTTAAATAAAGGAAAGGATCTACAGATCTAAAATATCTGTAATTTATTATTTTGGGTAAAAAATTGTACAGTGTTGTATTATAATATATGCTCCCAAAACTAACCTCAAACATGGCATTAATGGCTTTCTTGACGTTATGTCTAATTCATGCATGGCCTACTATTGTCATTTATTCTGGAATATTTTGTTCAAGTCTCGCCCTACATACAGGGAATATATATCACTTAATTTCTCAAATAAAGATCGGGATAAATATCTTTAATTTACCATTTTCTGCAGAAAAATACAATATTCAGGATAGTATTATAATATACAAACAAGACTAACCTGAAACGTCACATTAAGGACTCTCTTAACGTCATAGTGTTGAGTCACGCCCTATATACAGGGTGTGTATATCATTTGTGACCATCATTATGTACCATTTTATAGGATCTATATAAATATCTTTAATTTACTGTTTTCCATAAAAAATTTTAATATACAAGGTGTATTTATTTTTATTTATTTATTTATTTATTAAAAGTTCAAACAGCTACAAGGCCACTTATAATAATAATAATAATAATAAGCTTTATTTCCAACAGGTTACAAATACCCAGAAATAATATAAATGTACAAGTACAAATGCATGAAGTATAAAAGAATTGCTATATAATAAAAAAGTAGTGAGTTTGAGCCACTTACAGATACTAACTGAACAATTAAAAAGTATTGTAATAAATAATAAAAGGAAATACAAAAATGAACAAATACCCAACACATCACTTCAATCACATCCTTTTATTTTTGGGGGCTTATATGCAACATTAATAAAGCAAAGAGTTTTCCACTTGCTGATGATTTCAAAAGTTTCTTACAGATTGATTTTATTGAAGACTGTCACAACTTACAAAATGATTTCTCTGATATTGCTAACTGGTGTGACATTCATAGCTTTAAATTAAATGTCAGTAAGTGTGCTTGCATATCATTTACCCTCAATAGTAGCCCTATAGCGTTCAGTTATGTATTAAATGATGTGGAACTAGAAAGAGTAACCGAACAAAAGGACTTATGAGGTAGACTACTACTTAGCAGTTATTTTTGATAGTAATTTATGTTTTTCTTCCCACATTTTGTCCAAGGTTGACAGTGTCCAAAAGATTTCCGGCTTTATTGCTAGAAACAACAAGGAGCTTAGCATTGATGTCAGCCTCCATCTTTTTGATAGCTTGGTGCTGCCAATTCTGGAGTATAACTCCATCATACAGTCTCCCCTATATAACATTTGGATAACTTCAGATATAGATATTGATTTGACTAGCCTCAATCAATTTATGACACTTATCATGACTTAATCAACTTAAATCAACATAACATTCTGTTTCTCTTACATTTTTTTTGTTTTTGTTTTAACTTTAAGTACTTAATTCTAATCATTGTTACCTTATTATTTTAATATGTGTTATTTAGATGTCAGATATGACTTAGTTGGTACATTTTACTTTAGTGTGCTTAGTATACTTTATATTACTTAGTATTTAGGTTGGTATCTGTAAGTAGCTTTTGGCTGTTGTTACTGTTATTAAATAAATAAATAAATCACTGATCAGTTCAGTCCTGTTTTAGTTTATTTAGTATTATTTTTTTAAACTGATTCAGACTAGTTGAATCAATGTCAACATCAGAAGCATATAAGTTAAAATAATCACAAAGTTTATTAGTCAAGTCAAGTCAAAGTCAAAAAAAGCTTATTATCATAAGATATGGATCTTCTTGACAAAGCTAATATAATATATATAATATATATATTATCTTTGCTTTTGTAAAACTTTGTTTTCGAGAAGTTTTGCAATAGAAGGTCGGAATCACACCAGGACTTAAGCTTTTGAAGATCTGTGAGAATAGCTTCTTTAAGGCTTAGTTGATCAGAGCAATGCCATAAAATTGTGGTGTCGTCTGCAAATAAAGTGAACTTTCCAATTATTTCAAGTGATGTTATATCATTATTAATTTTATAAAGAGTAAAAATAGTATGGGGCCCAAGACTGACCCCTGAGGAACACCCAAATATTTTCTGATATTTCAGATGTAGAAAATCCAATCAAAACCTTCTGGCTACGGCCAGTCAAATACGACTCAAACCAAGAATGGGACACTCCCATAAATGGGAGAATTTTTATTAAGGTTGGTTTATGGATAAGGTAGATAAATAACTAATGGATGGCGAGTGTTAATTTTGTTTAAAGCAAAAGGTAACTGACTAAGAATCTCAGGACATTCTATTTTGTTTACAGAGAGACAGGCTATCAAAAGCCTGCAACAAATAATCATTAGCACAGCCTCTCTGGGGATATATACCAAATTTCCTAAAATACATGCACTTCAGGAACCTTCCCTGAACACCTTCAATCATTGCCACCCAGATACTGTACTGGGGGGACCAAATAATGGACTGATATTCCAAGATTGGCAAAACTAAGTTATCAAAAAGATGGAGAATCACTTTAACACTTAACAAGAAAAGGATCTATAAATATCCTTCATTATTGTTTTCCAAAAAAATATGAAGTACATGCAGGGTGGTTTTATAATATATATAAAAAACTAACCTTAAACATTATATTAAAGGCTCTCTTGACGTAATTCCCTATTAATGCAAGGCCTACTGTATTTAGGGTATGTAAAAAATATAATTTAATTGTAAATTTTCCAAATAGCGACAGAAATGTATCAATATTCTTGGAATATATGTAAATGGAATAAACCTTTCGAAGGTATAGTGTCTAGCATATTCACAGATTTAAGAAACCATTATGGAGAATATATTTTTTATTTATATTCTAGAATGTTCTAGTAAAATGCTCTTAATTATTATTCTTAAAATTATATTTTTGACAATTTATGAAATAATTATAAATTTCATAAAATTTGTCTGGTCATAGTGACTATGTAAATATTTATTTTAGAACATTTAGGAATATTATGTTTCAATACCTAAAGAATATTCATTAAGTTATTTGAATACTATCTGGATCTTTGTTGTATATTTAGTATCTTAATCTGTTTAGATTTATATCAGAAGAAATATTCCTCCTTGTCTGGGAACACCTATATACACTCGAAATAATGGTTCTTATTATTCTAGTATGATATAGAATATTCTGGTAAGATGCATTATGCAAGATTTATTCTTACATTTAGCCAGATATTTTTGACATAATAATGAATTAAAACTCTATACAGAACATTTGATAAGAACTCCTGAAAGATATGAAATATTTATTTCTTTATTTCATACAAAAATAATATTAGAATTACAAATAATATATGTATCAAGATAGAACCTCAGAAGCCTATTTAATACAAACAATCATGAACAAAGCTAAAAACTTCACAAACAAAAATAACCTAATACTACACAAGGAACATAGGTTAAAGTCTAAAATTTACAATTTTGGATCGGAATGATGGTAAACCTCTGGAAAATTGATCCAAACTTTCCATTGAAAAATTAAAGGCGAAATCTTACTGAGTGGAAAAAAACCAATAGTTGGCTGAATGAAAAGGTAAACAAAACATAGGGGAATTGACCCTTCTTTCACAGGTGTTCAAGGGAACTTCCATGAAAGTAGGACAGTGATATAAACCATTCAAGATCTTACAAAATGTTGAATGCCAAATTTCAAGATTAGGGATATTAAACTGAATACTAAGCATTGTAGTTCATGTAATAATTGAAATTGAAAAATATGAACTTTAAATAAGGGATCCTATTATAATAGGGGGCTCAACATTACAGATGGAAGATGCACAAGCAAGGAATGACCAAAGACCGATAAAATTATTTAAAACAGAAAGATGTACACTATTTCTAAATTGAATTTCAAAGAATATTCAAAATAGAAATTATTTTAATATGTTAGGCATGTTTGAATAATTACATGCACATAATTATCCCAATGGCACGAGTATTTATTTTAGTATTATTTATTTATATTTAGTAGTCAAAAATTGGCATTAATTTATTAATTGAGACTTGCCACTCTTAATTAAATATGGTAAACCAGTATGGTGAGTAAAAAGATACAGCTAACTTTTTTTATACTATTTATTTTTAAAAAAATTACACTCTTTTCACCAAAAATGCCGACTTCATTCTACAAATATTGATTTTCCGTATCAAAGTCCCTGTTTGTTTTGCTTTTGATAAAAACATTCAAGTAAAACACTCGAAAACTTGTATGCAGCACCTTTATAATAATAATACTTAATCAGAAAATGAAGCCCCCTCCTAATGATAAGATAAGGCTTTTCATTATTTTAGTGCGAAGTAAACTGATACATATATTTTTAGACCATTTATCAACATGTAATTCCAAACATAATAAATAATTATCTTATTAATTTGTTATTAAACCCTGTCTTTTCGATTATTATTTATTTTAAATAATGTGGATCAGATCTGTTGCTATGCACCTTCTACATATAAATTAATTGTAATTCATAAGCTGCCCATAATCATAAAATATTTATGTCCCCATAAATATGTATGTAATTGGAAAATAGAAATTTTTAAGAATGATGCATGGAACTTACTGTTCTAAATATATAAAAAATTACGTTTGCCGTACTCGGGAGCCATATTAACTGTAGGTAATATTTACTTTGAATGTTTTAGTATAATACTCTATCTATTTAGTTTTTGATAATAATGCTGTAAGGGTATAATTTCTCGGAAATAGTGCATGAAAATCAATATTTGATATACAATATGGCCCGTTTAAGATAGGTTTTTTTCAGAATCCTCAGGGTAACTGAATGAAAAAAATTTAACAACATTTGGAACAACATATTGTGCAATTTTATGTATGACACTGCTTCTTATTATTTACATTAAATTTTATCATGCCAGGCAAACAATATTTATAAGGATAAAACCATGTTTTATTCATCTTCATTTCCATACTGCGACCTCTATTGTTTCAGTTAGGGCGAATTAAGTCCTGTCAAAATGGAATTACAATTTTCAATAAGCTATTTATATAGAAACTGCCAATATGGACTGGCCTTATTCCAGTTAAATGAATTTGTTAGACATTCAATATACACATACAGTGTGTCCAAGATAAGGATGTCTATCATGGGGATCTCGGCAGCTATAGGAGATACGAGGTTGATTAAATTAGAGAAAAGTTGCGCATTTTAGCGACTTTATAGAGCCTAACAATACGCCGCTTAGAAAGTTTTAAAATTTTGAGTAGTTAAAAATAGGAGATATTCGAGAAAAACCGAAATTTGCCGATTTCGTTTTTATTATTTCATCAACTTAATTTTTTTATATGGCGCGTAAAAAAAGTACACCCTGTATAAAATAGAATATTTTAGTACGATTATAACGATGTATGACACAATATGTTTCCACAATATTTAAATGTTAAAAATTGGATTTGCACAGCCTACTATACATCAAAACTATCAGAATTTAATAAAAAATCATTTTTTACAATTTAAATATTATAGAAACATATTGTGTCAGACATCGTTGTAATCGTAAAAAAATATGCTATTTTATACAGGGTGTACTTTTTTTACGCGGCATATAAAAAAATTAAATTGATAATGGTTTCTTCGAAACGAAACGTCGTACAAAAAATCTCGCAATGTTATTTTTTAGAGCTTGAAAAGTGGCCATGAGAAAGTGTATTTTGTTTTTTCATATCCCTTCAAATAACGCCAGAAAAAAATAAAAACGAAATCGGCAAATTTCGGTTTTTCTCGAATGTCTCCGGAACTATTCAAAATTTTAAAACTTTCAAAACGGCGTATTGTTAGGCTCTAAAATGCGCAACTTTTCTCTAATCTAATTAACCTCGTGTCTCCTATAGCTGCCGAGATCCCCATGATAGACATCCTTATCTTGGACACACTGTATAATATTACATAGACTAAAATAATTACACTATCTACATTCCATAGTTTAACTTATATGTATGGCCTAATTAAAGGAGTCATATTTTAGATTCTATGACAGCATCATGATGTAGTAATCCAAGATAAAAATGTGATTATGAGGTAACATTTTCTGAAAAATAACTTGATTTTACTAAAATATTCTTTATAAGTATACTGTGCCAACAAAACTTCACTATATAAATATTCATGTATCATGGAGGTAACACATATGTATGCCTTACTGGTGAACCATAAATCTGCATAAACAGTGTTATTAATGGGACTTGTGTTTCTATTTTTATTTAAATTATAAAGAGGCATTATGCCAATATATTTGAATTATTATTGATTTAATTATTATTATTATTAATTAAATCATTCATCCAATTTTTGGTGAATTTGTCAGGAATAAATCTAAGGCCCTAATTGAGAGATTTTTTTGTTTTTTATGGACAGATGCTTTGAATGATTTAGACAATCGGACCACTCTGTTGATATGTATTCTATTTACCCCTTGTCACATACATTTACCAAAAGAAAAACAAGAAAAAGTCTCCTTACAGATGATTTATTGTGTATGGTGTTTAACAGTGTACCATCTTTGCCGCCTTGGAGGCAGTGTGTCGTAAAATTTTTAAAAAAATTCCTTCTTTGTAACTTCATGCCCTGTCATTTTCAATTGGGCAAAAAATGTTGCAATTGGCGCTTGGGAGAACTAGGTTAAAGGGAGGAAATACTCACATTTCCTTTTCCCCATATTCTGGAGAACCTGTAGATGTAACTGCCGCCCTCCAAAAAAAATGCTCGGACCCGTCGATTTTTGTTTTGAGGAGCATACATTTTGTACACTTGATAAGCATATTTCAACAGGAATGACAGTAGAGGCCTCAAACTTGGCAGTTGTATGCAAGGTCAAAAGATCTTCCAAATAGGGTATCAACTGATTTTTTATTTACTTAACATTTTGGGGATGAATTTCACCCTTGCTTAAGGCGTGAATAGTGGTGAATCTGTCTTTAATCCAGTATTTTAAATTATTTTATTATGTATTATTTTTGTAACTAACTTACACAAACTACAAACTGTTCATATAATTTTTTTTATTTCTCAGATTTTGTTTTTGGATATTGGGCAATTTATTTTTTATAATTAAATATTTTTGTGATTCTGACGTGAATAAATGTTTTAAATGAGGTCCTCTAAGGGAAGCTGAATTTTTTAAATTGCAGATTTTCTTCTTCAGTGGATATCTGGTTTGTTGGAGGGAAAACTTAAGTGGTTAATCTTGCAGGTTCATTACCTGATGTAATATGTGTGCCATAAGAGGTACCACAAGGTTTCTAGTGTGGCCATGTTTTATCTTGCCTCTTATTAATTGATTTGGCAAAAAATTCCTGTGTTTTGATGTTTGTGGAAGTCTTTTAATTATGCCGATTTTCTACAAAAAGACTTAATAGTAATAAATTGCATGAAATTACTTTTTCAAGGCAGAGAAAACCTATAAATTTCATTTACTCAATGAATAATCTTTTAATTGGCCAGAAGTTTCAGATTTGGGAACCTGGTTGGATTAAAAATTATCATTTGAGGGCCACATTAATCATGTAACAAAGAGGGCAATGAAGGTGCTTCATTTTACTTAGAGGTCAAGTGTTGACTTGTCTATGCTTACTTTCAGAATACTGTATTGCTTCTATCTTGGTACTAACAGTTGTTAATTGAGCAGCTGGAAAAAGTCCGGAATAAATTTTTGAGAATTGCTGTATTTAGAAGTGGATATTACAGGATTGTTCTTTTCTCAATCATGATCTTGTTAGGGATTTGTGGTGAAGAATAATTCTCATCTATTCTAATAATTTTCATCTACTACCTGCAAAAAGTTTGCTTAAATATTAAAAACTTAATATTTAAGCAACATAATGACTTTAATTTAGTCAGTATGTTAATTCATTTAAATTTAAAGAAGACTACATTGTTGAGATTTTCGAATTTTTTTGATGTTCTTGAGTTAATTTTTTCCAATTTTAATGGAGCTGCTGCAATCTAAAAAAAAAAGCTAAAAATACTTTTGTCAAAAATAATAGTCAAATTTCAGAGTGACAATGACGTAAAAAGCAAATAAGTCATAACTCAACAACTTTTTGGAGGAATAAGGACATAAAATACAGTTATGTCTAAATATTGCAAAAAACCCAAGAATGATGTTTGGAATAACAATGACTTAAAATAGACTTACGTCGTTATTTCTTCAAATTTTCACATAAAAATCTTAAACTTTCCTATCATTTTTATACAAATTGCATTTAAGACGTTATTCGTCCGAAAAATCATCGTTTCACTCGATTTTCTTGGCGTTACTGAATAATGTGCCGTTATTAAACCAACTCAATCCTAGTAACATGACAAAATTGTAAATTGACGCAACTGTCATCCTAATCAGGGCAACAGAGCAAAAATATTTAAGCCGATATTTTCCGGTGATGTATTGTACATTTTTTTGAAACACTTGAGTGGCCTAACTCAATTATTTAAAATTTTACATTTAGGTCACTGTTCTGCCGGCACAGCGGTATGGATTTTGATACTTTTCACTAAACTTAGAAGTAACCACGAACTTAATAAATATACCTGGACTGCCAATTCAATGAAAAGTGAATGACCACTACTAGGGGGCCGCCATTTTGCATGATTGCGTCCTTTCGATGTTGGCCACTCTGGCAACTTTAAGTTGTGCTAATTGTAGGGAAACAAAACAATTAAAGTTTCTGAGAGGTTATGCTTACAAATACAAAATAGAAAGTGACATTTAGTTAAGAATTTAAGATATCTTATATCTTATAAATCCTAATACTAATACCATGAAAATGATGATCTTCTTTTAAATTTTTGCTTGTATTTACTGTTGACTTTTACTTATCTTCTATGTACATACAGTGTTTCCACATTAATAGATACAACCATCTATAAAAATCGAAATATAGATGATTTTATGAGGGTTTGTAATTAGCAAGGGTTTATATAAAAATAAACATCTCTATATATTATTCTATCAACACAGACAATTGAATCGGTCATTTGAGAAACAGCACATGTCATATTTTCGGCCATTTTGATTTTATACCGATAATGCAATATTTAAGGGTAAATACATCGTTCCATACAGTAACATCACTTGTCCGATAACATTCGCGCGATTTTATTCTCCTCCTAATATTCGATTCCATTTAGTAACAAGACAAGTCAGTGACATGTGATCTTTCTCAAAGCATTAAAAGTAGTGCTATTTTTTGTTTTGTTGTTTGTTATTGTAAACCATGCCGTCAACAAGTGGTAGTGACTCTGATAGTGCTCCGACTATTTTAACAAACAAGAAGGGTAAAAGAAAGTTATACAAGTGTGAAATAATAAAAAATGCTAGACTAAAGGGTGAAGAATATATTAATTATAAAGGTGCTGTAGTTTCTGCTAAAGAACAGGGTGAAAACTGTGGGTAAGTAACGGGTTTTGAAGGTTAGGTTAGCTTTTGTTAAGTACATTTTTTTTTGTAGATGTAAGTTAAGTGTTATAACCGATGTTCCGAAGGTGACCGTCAGGAGATTCTTCAAAAATTCAGGCTTTTGGCAACCAAGAATGAGCAGGATGCATATTTACAAGCGTTAATGTCTTGCCAAAACGTCAAAGTTAAAAGGCCAAGGAATATAGGGCGAGCTAAACCGAAATCTTACACATTTAAATACTTTTTAACATCCTCATCTGGACGAATCGTGGTGTGCAAAAAGGCTTTTATTAACATTCACGCAATTACACCTGCTAGAGTTCGACGTGTAACTAAGTTACTTGTAGAGGGCAAACATCCTAATGACAAAAGAGGCAAGTGTATTTCTGGAAATGCAATTCCAGGAAATATAGTTTGCCAGATTGAGGATCATATCAGTATCTTTCCTACGAAAATTTCACATTATAGTAGCAAAGAAAGACATTATCTTGACGAGAAACTTAACGTGAAAATTATGTACGATTTATTTAAAATACAGAACCCGTCAACCAAAATAAAATACAAGTTCTACTTGAAAATCTTTGATTTTCCGTCTCTTTTGGACGACCGCAAGTGGACACCTGCTGCAAATGCGAAGAACTAGGTGTCAAAATAAAAAGTCCCTCGCTGAATGATACTGCTAAACGAACCGCTGCTGCGGAATTAATGGTGCATAAACGCAGAGCTAAGAAATTTTATAACAAACTAAAACTCTGTACTGAAATTTCCCAAAATCCCGAAAATGATGATACCGTCATAATAACATTTGATTATATGCAGAACCTTCAATTGCCACTGGTTCCAGTACAAGAAACTTTTTATTTAAGACAGCTTACGCTTAATAAATTTAGCTGGAAAACAGAAAGCCAAGTTCTACCTTTATTATGAGGGTATCGCAAGAAAGCGTCCCAACGAAGTAGCGTCATTTCTTTTGGACTTTTTGCAGAATGAAATTCCAATCGGGACTAAACATCTACATATTTTCTCCGACAGTTGCAGTGGTCAGAATCGAAACCATACTATAATCAGATTTTTAAAGGCGTTGGTGCATACGAAGCCATTCGAAACCATTAACCAGTATTTTCCACAACGAGGACACTCTTCTTTACCAAATGATCGAAATTTTGCAACCATTAAACGAGTGATTAAAAAACATGATAGAATCTACTCAATAATGGAATACGTCGAAATGATGGTTAATTCAACAAAAAAATCTAAATATTTTGCAAAAACTGAAGATATTGCTGATTTTAAAGGTTGGTGGCCAAAGTTCTATAAAAAAAACACTTTGTCCATTGAATCTCTTGGTAGAGGTGTGCTGAGGGACACATTTCAAACTTCACGCATTTTAGATATTCTTCAAATGAACCTGGCGTAGTTGAGGCGTTTAATTTTATAGACGGGTTACAAGCCATAAATTTAGACTTGCCACCTCCAACTTATTACAACTGCCTACCCCTGTGCAACAACCAGCTTATTCACAAGGAAAGGTTCCGATAAATTCAAAAAAACTTGAAGACAGAAAGCGACTTTTTGCATACATTCCAGAAGAACACCACGGCTTTTATACAGATATAATAAATTGGCCGAGAACTGAAAATGAAGACCATTAATTAGTTTTGTTTTTCATTTTATGTTTTTTTGACGTATTATTCAATAAAAATATATCCTTATATTCTGAGTTTTTATGTTCATTTCAGAAACATGACATGTCGCGCATTTTCAAATACCCATATTTTTTTCTAATTTTTCTTTAAGGTTTAAATATTATTGTATTATGTCCGAAATCGAACAAGTTTTTAATGCTAATTATTTAAAAATAATTTTTTAATCCATTCTTTGAGATTTTTAGTTTTTCTTATTTTCTGTAAAATAGTTTAAAAGTGACATGTGCTGTTTCTGAAACGACCGATTCAATTCACAATAATTTGGTTTCGAGAAACAGTGAACAAATTACGTTTAAATAAGGATGGTGATACAATATCCACATATTAAATAGAGGAAACTATATCGCCTGTTGTAGACGATATACCCAACCGCCGTTTACAAATCGCCAAAAACTAGGCAATCCGCTATACTCACTTGCCAAACGTCAGCATTCACGTCAACTTCATTACCGTTATTCAATATATTTTTTATTGGGAACACTGAAAATGTTCAGAGTGACCAACATCAAAAGGACACAATCACTATAAAAATGGCGGCCACCAGGCAGTGGTCATTTTTGGGTATCGTGGCCATATGCATTAACGGTCCAGGTAAAGTCCAGTTCAGAGATCTATTAGAATCTTTGATGTGTCGCAGATGCCGCACTAACTAGTCCGTGCGCCTATGTCATATTTATTGTTGCATGATATATATGTTTAAATGGCAAAATTTTATATTGTCTATCTATGAAATCATTTTAAATATACGTAAAACCCCATGTTTTATACTATTTTTTATATTTCTTTCGAAAATGTCAATTTTTAGAAAGAAAATAATATCACAAGAAAATAATATCAAAAAATTGACCGCGGACTAAAATCCAAGCATCTTACAAAATATTTTAAACACTTCCAGCACTCACAGACTTGTCACCTCTTTTTAGCCAGTCTATTAAACAAAGATAAAACACCTGCGTTCTGACAATTCCTACTTTAGGCTGTCCAAGTGATTGTGTATCTCTCTCTATGCCACTGAATTTAAGAATTACGGGGCCGTACCCAAATAAATTTTTGGACCGTTTTTGTATTATTTTCGTCGTGTTTTTAAAGAGATCTTTACGGATGGGTCTATCGCCTTTAAAATAGTTGTTGGATGGGTCTATCAGCTTTAATAGTTGGGAGGGGGGCCATGTGAGGTTATTATTTGATGTGTTTTGCCGGTTATGCTTTTTACACGTTTATGAAAGTAAAGAATTTAGAGTTTGGCTTGTATTCCTGTAAATTTTTTGCAGTTTTTACTGTGAGGAACAGTGTTTTTTTATTTGTGTTTGTGGATTTGTTTTGGTATTATACCTAAAGACCTTAAAATGTTTCGACCCTGGAAAAATAGGCTTCTAAAAGCCTTTTATTCGATTGAAGACTTTTTTAAGGCTGAGGATGTTGTGTAGTAGATGCTAAGCTTTTAATCTGTTAATTTTAATTTTGAACATACCTTTATGTGTCCCTTTATCTCTGCTACCTTTGTCTACATGCATGTATTTTATTTTATAAAGATTTTGTTTGTAACATTTTCTCTTGCATTTTTTTTTAGGCATTTTATATGTTGTATAAATTTTTTATATTTGTTTTGTAAAATCTGATTTGATTGTATTTATTTTCTGAAGCTTTGTCAATAAAATTCGTGTACATGTACCAAATTTTCGACAATAAAGTACTTGAAAAAAAAAAAAAAAAAAAAAGGAAAATTTGGCAAATGAAGAGGAAAGTGTTTGTGCGGGCTTATGGAGACCGTGGGTGTACAAGAAAGACAATAACATTTGTGATAAAAACAATAAGAGTGATCTGGGCAGTGATTTAGACTTACATAGTTCTGATAGTTCATTTTCTAGTATTGAGGAAGCAAAAAGAAGCAAGGGAAGTAGAATCTACAGAGGAAATCAAGCAGTTTTAAAAGAACAAATTTATCTAAATATCTATAACAATCTAAGGAATGATACTCAGTTCACAAATGATTGTAGTGCTTTGCAAAAAATAGTGTTTTAACAGGGGTTCCCTATAGTACAATATGCCTGTAAAAAAAGGATTAAAGACAGAATAAAAAGGAAAGATGCAGGACAATCAAAGGGACTTGACATGGATATTGCCAAATTGCTAAGGAAAGCTGTGTATTCTAAATACAAAAACAATGAGGTTCTGACCATATAGACACCTTATCGGCAAGGGACAAACATTTCTCAGTCTCAACCTTGCGGAGATACCTGATAAAACTTGGATTTAAGCTTAAGATGGTTAACAAAAGAGCTGCTGTAATGGAATTGTCAGGTGGTGTATAGAATATTTGAGGAAAATTTAAAAAATTTGGGAGGAAGAAAGATCCATATATTATTTAGCCGAAACATGATATGATACATTTATGATTGATGTATGATTTCCATTCTCTGGAAAAAAGTCCCTTTTTTGCCATAGTAAGAAAATCCTATTTTTATTAATTAAACAAGTTTAAAGTTTTGTTTTTTTCAGCTTACTGCCCCTGTTTGTCCTTCAGTGACATAATAAAGTATATATAATGTAATGCTTTAGAATCCATATGCTGATGTGCGAGATGAAGTTGGAATCCATGGCGGCAACAGAGAAACTGTTTCCTTCCTTAATGGAAGAAACTGCTAAAGAACAATGGCAAAAAAACAGAATTTACAAAATTTGTATTAACTTTTTGGGCCAGATTCAAAAGAGTGGTTAAATTTATAAAAGTATTTAGTATCCTCACTGTAGTTTTAGGATCCAGTATACTTAAAATGTAGTGTTTTGTATAAGATTTTTAGTTTTTAGTATAAGCATTTATTTTTGTTAATTTTTATCTAAACTCTCCTAATATGCATAATAACTAAATACGAGGCAAACAAATTAATAAATACGTTCAGGATGTAAAGTGTGTTTTTTTTTTATAAGTAAAACTTGTGTCTTTTAAAGGCATAAAGTATAGACAGCCAGATGATTTTTAATGTAAAAGTTTATTTAAAAAAATATACTTCCAATTTTCTGACTACATAATTACTTTTTATCAAAAGAAGTTGGTACTAAATATAGAGATGGGGGGTTTTCATGAGTATATTATTATAATAATATATCATAATATGTATTAATTAAAAAAAACTACCATAAAAGACATTGAATATGGCAGCCACAATCCCCATTAATAATCATCACCATGTAAAAATAAATCTCAATTCCCAAAAAAAGGAAATATATAAAATTTGAAGACAAACCAAAACATTTTACACTTTTGTGTCAAAAAGTAACTATTTAATGCCTTAATACACAGAATAAATGGGCCTAAGTAATTTGTCACCTACTCTCTTATTAAACTCAAAAATGCTTTATTGTCAATATAAACATAGAAGTTGTAGACAAAGCCAATAGACTGTACATTAAAGGAATAAAAACGAGAAACTAATTTAAAATAAAATAAAATTATATAGTAAAACTTTGAAAAATACTTAAATGCTAATCATTAAAAATTCATCATAGTTTAGGTGCTACATAGTTTAGTACGCTTTACTAGCAAGAAATATTTTCTTCCTTGTACGTAGGCTTTTTTCAGTCTTAAGTTCAGTCTTTTTCAGTCTTATTTCTAGTGGAAGTTTATTAAACAGCTTTCTACCTCCATATATGATAGAGCTAAGGACAAGTTCAAAATGAGGAATAAGTAGCCTCAACAAATAGTTTTGTCGCGTATTATAGTGGCTTCCTAAGTGGAGTTCCTGTTTATATTTTCTAAAAACTAAGCAAACTGTTTCCAAAATAAAAATACAACACAGGGTTTAAATATTATGACTTACAAAAAGCGGGCGACATGAATCACGAGGCTTGGCCCCACATAGATATCTAATGGCCCCTTTCTGGAGTACAAACACTGAACTAAAAAGTGAATTTGAACATGAACCCCAAAAGCAAATTCCAAATCGAAGGTGCGACTCGATAATCGCGAAGTATGCAGATCTGGCGATGGAGAAATTAAGACTGGTGGCAATAACCCTTAGGGCGTAGCAGCCTGATGAGACTTTTCTACATACATTCACAATATGGTCTTCAAATTAAAGGAACTTGTCTATGGAAAGACCCAAAAACTTACTGAACGGTGGCATGTTGATGGCTTCATTATTTAAACATATATCATTTGTATTACATTTAAGGATATTTGTTTTGGAAACATTAAATGTCAAAAAATTTGCATCACACCAGTCTTTTATTTTTAACAAATCTGCACATATATTGGCCTCCATTTGAGAAACATCAGAGTCGTGCCAGAGGATGGTGGTATCATCGGCACACCAGTTACCTGCAGTTGTGGCAGATCGTTCACATAAATGAGAAAAATTAAAAGACCAAGTACTGATCCTTGCGGAACACCCACATTTATATTAAGTTCCTTAGACATACCACCATTAAATTTGACAGCCTGGACACGATTTGATAAGTAGGAACGAAACCACTCAAGGGCAGTTCCCCTGAAACCATAGAGCTCCAGTTTCATCAGCAGCACTCTGTGACTCATGCAGTCAAATGCCTTGGACAAGTCACAGAATACCGCTGCTGCAACTTCACCAACATTCAGTCGGTTGTACAGGTGCTCTAGAAAGCTAAAGATAGCATCATTTGTGCTCACAGACTCACGAAAGCCAAACTGCTGAAGACTCAATAGGCCAAATCTATTTGAAAATGAAATCATCCTCACCTTAACGAGCCGTTCCACTATCTTGGCTAAAGTAGGCAATAACGCTATAGGTCTAAAGTTAGAAGGACAGTCGCGATCGCCACCCTTGTAAAGAGGAACAATCATTGCTCTTTTTAAGCACTCTGGGAAAACTCCAGACATAAATGAAAAGTTAATTGACTCGGCCAAGACTTGCAAAGCAACAAGAGGTAAAACAGAAAATATTTTAAGAGAAAGCCCATCCCAACCTGATGAACTTATTCTTAATATTAACCATTAACTGTTTAAACTCTTCTACACTTGTGGGGGCAAAAAAGAAAGATTCGGCTACTACCACATTGCTGAGATAGCTCTATTTTTTGTGAGAGATTGGCTGCAAGGTTACTAGCAATATCACAGTAGAAGAAATTGAGGACATTGGAATCTAAGGTACTTGGAATAACCAAGACATTATTTTTACCCCTAAGCTCATTTAAAACCTTCCAAGACTCTTTTGCTCTGTTGGAGGAATTATTTATCCTCCTTTGAAAGTAGGTCCACTTAGCCATTCTGATTGAGTTTCTGTAAATCTTGCGGTATCTGTTATAATAATTTAAAAATGTTGCATTGTTCATAGCGTATTTCCTAATGTAAAAAAGGAAGCGCATATTTTTCCCAGATACTCGTAAACCCTTAGTATATCAAGGTTTTCTATTTCGTTTCTTAATATTGACAACAGGAAAAGCAGTGTTAAAATTGTTTAATACTATTTGATGAAAGCTATGCAGTGGGTTAACAGTAGTCAATACATTATTCCAACTTGACATATTGCAAAGCAAAGAGACTTGACTTGTTATAAGGGACTGATGGCGCTAAAAACTAAACTTATGAAATTAAAATTTTTGGTTAAACTCATTTAACGTACTTAAATCTTATATTTAAATTAAATATTATCTTGCTATCAACTATCCTGAATTTCTAACTTAATAAAACTAAACCCAAAAATCCCGAATAATAAAGTTTTAAATACAAATAAATTTTAAGGCCGGACCTGTGCAACTTTTCACGCTTGAGTGGCTGTGACTAAGGTCAGGCGTTTAACAAAATAGTACGTGGGCACATGCAGTCACATTTTACGAATCAAATGTATAAATTCTTAAAAAAATGCTTAAAACATTTATTTATTTAATGAAATGATTAAATATCGCTTAGAATAATACTTTATGACTCTTTCCACATAAAATTTTGCGGTTTAAAGATGCATGTCATGTGACAATACAAGCAACACCGGCACACGTCCTATTTGCGGTACATCAAAGATTCTAATAGATCTCTGAACTGAACTATATATTTATAAGTTCGTGGACGTAACTTATTGAAGTAAAAGTTCTTTACGCACGCTTGAGTTGGGGGAGTAAGCTGGCAAATGCGTTACGAAAAGTGTGATATGAATTAGTGGAGATAGAAAGAGAGAGAGTTACGGTTCGTATATTACTGTAGGTGCAAGAGAGAGTATGTACATATATATATTATATAGGATGGCCCATCGAAAACAGTCCAGCAATGTTTTGGGCCCTTTTTAAAAAAAAAAATTAAAAAATGCTCGGACCCGTCGATTTTTGGTCTTAGGGGGACAATTTTTTTAATACTTTCAACCCCTTAACATGAATTCCTTGGCGGGGGTTTCAACCACCCTCAAAATCTTAAATAGTCCACTCCTATTTTAAGTGATCATAAGGTCAAGTGATTTTTACAGTCGATTTTTGATTTTAGAAAAACGAATTTTTAGCCCTACAACTTCAACCCCTTAGCAGAGGCGACATTCACCCTTTTGAATGGGAAGGAGTGGGTTGTGATACATCTTTTGAAAGTACGTTTTTTAAATTTGAGCTGCGGGTTCCAGAGAAATCTAATTTAATTTTATTGATTAGTACTTACGCATGATCTTATTAAATGTTAAAAATGTCCCGCCGTTTACCTCCATACAATAGTACAGTAACTGTTCAAAGTGTTCCCGGAAATTGTGAAGAATATCATTTTTTTTGACAAAGCTAAAATTTATTCTACTTGGTTTTTAGATGTTTAAAATGAGAATGAGATGAGTATTACGTTGAAATATTTTAAAAAAAGTGTCTTTACTTTTGTTCGATAACGTCGTTTGATATAAAATTTAATTTTAAATTTTCAGATCTCTCTGGCTGGCCAGACTGATATGGAGCACTAATGACGATGCGCGCCCCCACCCTCTCCGAGCCGAAGTCTAATCTAATAATATTTCCTACCTATCAAGTGCCTCAAGAGTCAGCCATGCGGGGCAGCGCACCCCATCATGAACCAGTACAACAACAACAACAAGACGAAGAAATAATAATCGCTCGGGCGTCTCGGGGGGGTCGAGCCGACCCCCCGTCCCGTCCCCAAATCGGCGGCGGCCGCCCCCTCACCATCACCGTGGGGAAACATGCGGCGGCTGCGGCCACTTTATCTGTGATATCCGGCTCCGGAAGGGGCCCCGCGGTCGCCACTTACCGCCGCGAGGCCTCTGCCCCTAATCTTAAGCTGCAATCTGTGACCGATAATTGTCTTCTGAACTCTGTTACCGTACCAAAAATACAACGTAATGACCGTGATACGGTCGCCCACAATAATTATTTAACTAATAATGATTTAAGTAATAATAATGTAGATAGAGATAAGGTAGTAGTTGATCGCTATGATGATGTTGATGATGGTGATGATAAAATTGATGACGTTAGTAGTAAGTTTGGTGCTTTGCCCCCTGGACGAGACATTCCCAACCAAAAGTCTGATGACCTCGAAGTACTCGACGCATTGGAGAACTTTCGTTCGACTGCTCTTCATTGCGATAACAACGACAAAGACGATTACCTTAAACGTACTGAACAACATGGAGATTACGATCTGTGCCACAAGTAAGTTTTTCTCTTATTGTTTACCACCTTAAAGAAAAGGGGAATATACAGAGTCCAGAAAATTCGCATTTGTTGCCAACAAAAACCTCACATTCACTTAGCGGGAAATTTAGGCTGTTCGGTCTGAAAATAGAATCTTTAAACCTTTCCGAAAAATTCCTCGCAAGGAATTTTCAGGAATCGGGACAGGTCCTATCAGAAAGCATCTCTGAAAGGGCCGTTTTTGATATTGATGAGTAAATTTTCTCCAAGCCTTATCCAGGTTTTAAAGCAACATATAAAGCATATCCGTAGGCAATATACAGGGCGAGAAACACAAAATAAACGTAAATGTTCGTATTATTTAACATATAAAAAATGCCACGTACAATTACAAAATTATATGATCCTGAAAAAGAATTTGTACTTGGGAAGATATGCTTTGTTACTAAAGAATATCGATACTTGCCTGGCCGTATCTCTAAAGTTTAAAATTGAAAGACTTTGTATATACACCGGAACAATATGGTTCTGAATCCTTAACTACTTAATATCAATCAAAATGTTAATTTTAGGCAAATGATCCTGCGCACCATCTACGATGAGACCATGCAAGGCCTCTCGCCCCCTTTGAGATTGAGAGGAGGCGGGGAGAGCTCCCTTAGTACCGGCACCTCCGGATGGGGCACTCCGCCTTCCCAGCAGGCTAATAACAACAACAGTAAGTAATAATAATAATAATCTATATTTAGGCAATTAAGTAATTAAAATTTTTAAAATACTCCATCATGAGTAATCGTTAAAAAGAAACTAGCCTTATTGGCATTTTGTACATGCATAAGTTTATTTTTTGGGTCAAGCCGGAATTTCTGCCATGCACTCTCCCGGAGTTGCCTAGAACAGTATTTAAACGTACAACCGACTTTCTTATTCTTATTAATAAATCATCTGCAAGAACTGACCAGATGGAGGTAGTAGAACACGTACTCATTGGCGTTTTCAAATTAAGTTGAATAAGATTATATTAGGACCACACTTAATGTATGACCATTGTACTTTTGAACCTTAGGGAAAGCTTAATGCAAAGCATTTTGTGTAGTTAATTTAATCAATTCAAAATAATTCTAATATATCTCAAAGAGACTTTGTTATATAACAAGGAGAAAATTAAAATCAAAGTCTCAGAAATGCAGCGTCTATTTGTTGGGTTACGTTTTTGGTCTTACTGCATCATCAGACTTAAATTAAAACGAGATAGTTATGATTAAACACTAATTTAAAGGTACTAACATAATTGTTTTAAGAACAATGACACCTATGGTAAAAAAAACACTTATGGTAACATATAGTTAAAATAAATATATGTATTATTAACACTGAATATTACTAAAATCCGATACATTTAATATGTACATATTTCTTTATAAAAAAATGTAAACATGAAAAATAATAGTTTTTTAAAACTGAATGGTGATTTAAACTTTGAGATCTTGGGATCTAAACTCTAGGTACCATGTCGCCATGCTGTAAAGGAGATTGGAGTATTACATTCACTATGAAAAGTATTGTATTAAGGAAATAAGAGTTTTTAAAAATGTACATTTATTTGGTGTTAGAAAAGAAGTTTTTTACCCTATGAACCTTTTATTTAACTTTAATTTCACCCAATCAGACCAGTGGTATCTCCCCTTGCTACAAACACTCTTTTTGGTTGGATTGAGTGAGGTAAGAGGCTTTCAAAGCTGTTTTTCTAGTAAAAATTCCATTGAATTTTCTAACTTTTTAATCTCCAAAACTTTTTACCCAGTATACCACCTACTGACTGCAGTGAAGTAATGAAATTATTGCTAGCAAATTCTAGTAAACCCAGGTTGATCTTTTCAGACATAATTTGCCTATTAAAACCGCTTTTAGACCAAAACTTTTTCAAATTTAATGGCAAAATGTATAAGCAGAAAGCCGGCTTAGCCATGGGACCAAACGATATAGAGCAATGCAAACTGTTGTTTGCATTTTTTTACCTTTTCTTACGAACTAACAACAAAAATGTATTTAACTAATAATGTCGTATAATTTTCTTCGACATCGTTCATACAAACAAAAATCATTCGCTACATACAAACAGGTTTGCTTATTTTAACTAATTTTTAAATAGAATGTTCACTCTATAAAGAGTCTTCATAAAAATTCAGTATAATTAAGCAGCTTTGCACTTAATAATGGTTTGCCACTTTCCACCATAAATAACATTCATTATATATAAATTCTATCATATTTTAAATTCAAATTGAATGAAATCTAAATTTAGGTTACTAATATTTTTCGGTTTAGTATCTCTTAGTTACTATATTACAATGGGCTTTAAAACTGCAAACACTTTGAAAAACACCTGGTAAACGCAAATAATAAAACGGAGCAGGCTTTGAAATCTGGAGTGTACTCGTTGAATTAAGAACTCTTTTTTAACAAATATAGGAACACCTATAATAAATAAACAGTTCGGGTTTGCAAATAATTTTTTGTCAATTGGTCACAATTTTTCTGTGTCGGATGATGAAAAATAAAAATCTGAATCTTCTGGAAAAGCTAGAGATCACAAAGGCCAATTCTAAACTGTGTCAGTGACTTTTTTAATTTTGAACCTAATCTTGTGTGCACCTCCAAGAATGTAATTTTAAAAAAAATCTTATTTCATTGATACACTATTTTCCAAATTGAATATAACATTCCAACGTCAACCCAGTTTGGCGATAAGGTTAGTGCTTTTGAGTTTGGATCCGAGGATCCCGGAGCTTTTAATTTTTTTATTTTTTATAAAGAAATATGTATAAAATATATTGGATTTGTAATGTTTAGCGTTTAAAGGTTCTTATTTTAGTCAATAGTATACACGATATATGAGAATTATTTTATTTTCTATATTTTTGTTGAAAAACAGTACTATTACGCTAATAGTTATTGATCTAAGTTGTTTTAAAGAGATGTAAAATGGATTCTTATTATAGAAAAGGAACAAAAAGACGACTTGAATGAAAACACGAGGTTGAATGCAAAAAGGAAACGTCCAAAATAGAATATAACTTACGCTATAGTATACGATACTTTTTTTATTTGAACAATGCCATTAGCTTTGTTCGCGGTGACAGTCCTGGACAAGTTCAGAATTACTTCGCGTGCGCATTGTTAAAAAGAGCGTTCGCGGTGACTAGTCCTGAACTTCTAGTTCGAAATCCTGCCGTTCGCGGATGTTTTGTTAATTGTTCAGGATCAATCTATAACTAGTTCAATCGATCCTTGGGCTCTCACTAGTTTTTTGAGTTCTGGACCAATATTAACATGGGTAAGAAAAGCATTGCAATTTTCTTAGATTTAGCTAAGGCGTTCGACACAATGCCCCATACAAAACTACTTAACAAGTTACAGAATTATGGAATTAGAGGCAATGTGTTAAAACTGTTTGAATCATATCTTAATGACCGCAAGCAAATAGTGAAAATTAGAGACACTTTACTGAAAGTGAGCATAAAAATTAGTGTTCCCCAAGGAACAGTTCTTGACCCCATATTATTTATCACCTATTTAAATTCCTTGACCGATCTGGATGTTGATGCTGTTACAATATCCTATGCTGATGATGCGGTTGTGCTTTTCTCGGGAGAGAAATAAAACACTGGCTCGAGCATCATAAATTAGCACTCAATTTAAACAAATATAATTACATAGCTTTCTCTGCTTCTGCAGCAAATCGACCTAGATATTCGCGTATATCGGTACCAAATTTTGAAACTGATATTAAGGAAGTAAATAATACAAAATATTTGGGTATAATAATTGACAAAAACTTGAAGTGGGAAAGTCATATAATCAAACTATAAAATAACATCAGGAAATTAATATATAAATTTTACATTTTAAGAGAAATATTATCTAAAAAGTTATTGATAGTAGTATATAAGGCATTAGTTGAGTCACTTATACGGTACGGCATTTTGGTATGCGGAGGTCTCTATAACACCACTTTAAACCAACTGAACGTCATACAAAAATATATCTTAAAAATAATTTATAAAAAAAACAAATGTTATCCAACCCATTTATTATTTACATAGGATGTTCTAAATGTAAGATCAATATATTTTCTATCATGTTGCTATACCTATAAACAAAATAATAAAAACTATATTGACCATCAGCGAAATACCAGATCAAAATCTCATAAAAATTTGAAGATTCCACAAAATCACAAAAATGTCAATAAACGATTTTTAACATATCTTGAACCTAAAATATATAACTTATGACCAGTAAATATTAGAAAAATAAAAAATTTTTTGAAAAAATGTTAATCTTATATAGTCACAAACTACACAATTTTGGAAAATGTGTTTTGAAGAAAAATAAATAAACAAATTTGATGTGTATAGAATAGATATAGATTTAGTTTTAGTTCATAATGATATAATTAGAAATTTAATAAATTGTTATTATTTGAATACACTCTAATAAGTTATAATAGATTTATGTAAATTTATATGGGCACATACAGCTGTTCATTCAGCTAGGTGCTTTACAAAAAATATATTATGTGTTAACTGTTATCTGCTGATGTCAAAAAAATGTATTAATAATGGACAATAATATCTAAATATTTGATGAAATATTTGATATGTTACCATAAGTGTTTTTTTGGTGTGTCATTCTGCTTCAATGAGGTATGTTAATAAACCTATAGATTAGTGTTTAACCACAACTACCTAGTTTTAATTTAGATCCAATATGCCGTAAGTCGAAACGCAACAACTAAAGGTTGCATTTATGAGATTTTGAGTTTAGTTTTCTCCATGTTAGTTATTTACGTTTCGGTTTCTCTTCTTTAGTAAAGAAGGGGGTATTTTAGAGGAAACAAGCTTAAAACGAAACCATATTAAATAATATAAGGGAATAAGTATTCTTTTAAATAATTGCGCGATTCTAAATAGTGACGTAAACACCCAATAAAAATAGACAACTTCAAATATTGCTGGGTGGTAATTAGCATAATTGTTTTATTGCGTCACCTTCAACTTAAAAATATGAAGTTTTTCTCTTGTTTAGTGAATAATACGACCGGCTGGGGTACGGCGAACCCTAACCAACCGAACGGCGCCGGTAGTCAGCAGTGGAACAACAATGCTAATCGACCACCGGGTTCATCCCAAAATGACGGTAAAAAGAAAAACTACACCCAATAGATTTTTAAATGCCATTTTATCTCTCTAAAGTTTATTTTCAGACCCTCAATCGACATTCGACTTATCTGTATTATCTCGTATATTATTGTACTGGAAAATAAAAGTTTTGCTTTGTACAATATTAGCTCGGGTTTTTCACATTTATTCGCGTCGAAACGCCCGTGTGCCAGCTTAGGAATTTCAATTTATCCGTTGTTTTCCTTTACAAAAGTAGACATTTTCGTAATGTACTGTAATTTAAGGCGTACGTGGGTCGGGTATTTCTAAATTGCTTTATTGCTAGTTGAAAAATAAGTTATTGAAGTACATGTACAAGGATATCCGACTGATAATTTTGTTAAATCCTAGTTTATATTTGAAACTTTCGAAGGGATTAATTGATATTGAAAAACTTTGTATAGTAATAATAATCAGACGTTTATTAATCACTTAATAAAAACAAGATTATCAAGAGGCTTACTTACTATCAAAAATTAAATAAGATAAAGACTATCTAAATTTTTACCGATTCTTAGGAATTCCTTTGCGATATGTGAGACTGGGATGGCGATATAGGAATAGGCATTGATTTTTTCTTTCTTTGTTAAACCATCCCACTTTCAGTTCTAAATTACCCTATGTAT
Organism: Anthonomus grandis grandis; assembly: GCF_022605725.1. Classification (NCBI taxonomy): domain Eukaryota; kingdom Metazoa; phylum Arthropoda; class Insecta; order Coleoptera; family Curculionidae; genus Anthonomus; species Anthonomus grandis. The sequence continues at coordinate 32,810,038 of NC_065546.1, forward strand.
CATTTGGATATTGCGTTTTTGTTAGTATAAATTGCTCTTTCTTGGACGAAAATCCTTTTAAGAATATTCAAATTATTTGATAAAAAATATTCCAAAGGATATTGAATGTTTGCTATAAGGAAATGAGAACAAAATATCTAAATTCTTAACCCAGCACGATGTTTTTATCCTTAAATTAATACTTAGGCATTCCTCTATATCCCTATTCAACTCGCTTGGACCATTGCCAACTTAAATAAAGGCACGAAAGATAAAGTAATAAAACCCTTATTGTATCCACTCAATCGAATTATTACAAATCAACCCTTTCAAGCCTTTGATTGAATCTCTTCGCACATCCAAGTTTAATGATTCCCTTTCTTATTAAAAAGGCCCTTAAAATATCAAAATTCAGTCTAGACTTCCGCTCTCACTCTCTCTAAATCCAAGTGTAAAAATATCCCAATTAATTCCAGTTAAGGCCTTATCTATGAGCGAGGAGTGACTGTGTCTACTATTTTAACGCACATTTCCATTATTCCAGCCAATAAAACAAACGCGGGCGGCCAACAACCGCCGACCTCGCAATCAAATAGCGCGGGCGGCTGGGGTCAACCGGGCGCCAAACCGCCCCAAGGAACCAACCAAGGAGCGCCCTCCGGTGCCGCCGCCGCAGCCCCACCGGCCAACAACAACGCCCAAAACAATCCCCAGAATGCCAACAACACCAACACGACCAAACAGCAACTCGAGCAATTGAACAACATGCGAGAAGCCATTTATAGTACCGAAGGATGGGGCGGCGTAAGTATAATTTTATAAAAAATTCGGGTGTTCGGAGATCAGATAAATCAAAGATTCTCTAAATTCAAAGAATCAAAGATTATCCTAATTAATAGATTTGATTGGTTTTTCAATGGATGCTGAAGAGCATTCCAACAGTTTAGTATCTGCAGGTCCTCATGTCTTCTAATTTATATAAGATCAATATCGTCAGCGTTGTTTATTGTCACGCTGTTTATTGTAATGGCTGCTTACTTAAATGTTCTTCCAGTATAAATTAGATGAAAGTATGCTCTCTGTATCTTTATTTCTTCTGATGTGATCTTGAATATTGATATAAAAATGTTGATGAAAAAGCATAGATGTATAGATTTGCGTGATTTTTACTGAAGGCTGAGCCTAAATCCACATTGGTAGGTAATTACGGATACGTGACATACGCATATGCTTTCAAGCCTATCCGTGACTTTTATTCTATCAACTAGAGACATGGGTATCTGTAGAATGACATTATATTTTTACTCGAGTTTTCGGTGTTTATGGTTTTGACCTTCTACAATTATTGCTTCAACTTTTTTTTATGCCTTGATTACAATCAGGGGGTTCTCGAATCATGTAGAGGTTTTTTGGCATAAATTAATAAAATCAACAATTCGTCATCTAATTTGCGGTGTTTTGGCCACTAAAGTTAAAATATGGTCCTCATTGGCGCAAGTCTCGAAGGTAAAATGGTTTTCTTCTCCTCCTTATATACTGAGGAGCTTTGCTGTTCTAAATAATTTTGGCACTGCCTATTAATTAAAAAGCCACAACAGTCACATTTAAAATATGTGGAACCCGGGGTCGGACCCAAACTTGAACCAAAATAACAACTAGTAAAAAAAAATTAGTATTAAAACAAAGGACATTCCTATAAATTAAAAAATCCCGCGCAAAAATTGTTTTAATAAAAACTCAAAAATAATAATAAAAACAAATAGCAGAAACAAAATAATAATACAAAATAAACGGACTGAACGGAGGCAAAAAACGGAATGAAGTTCGAATTAACCAACTTCTAGGCGTGTTTTCCTTCACGTAGCTATTCTATCACGTGGTTCCAATGGATCCGTATCAATGTGGATTCAGGCTGAAGAACATTTGAAGGAAACAAGAACTGAGCCACTAGTAGTGGAGTTAAGACTCAAGTTACCTGAATTGTTGTAAATTGCTGTTATAATTTTTTTAAGGAAAACTCATAAAACACGAATCAAGCCAATTTGAGCATTAGTAATGGAGTTTTCTGAAACTGTTTTACTTTTTGATCATTAGTTTAAGAAATGTAGACAAAAAAGTTTCAAATGCATTGATTTTCGTGATTTTTTTAATGAAAGCTAAAGAACATTTCAAGGAAATCTTGAAAACAAGAATCAAGTAAATCTGAGTACTAGTACTGGAATTATGAGTCAAGTTACCTGAAACTGTTTTCCTTCTTGGACATGACTTTCAAAACATTGGATAAAAAGGTTTCTAATGCACTGATTTTCGAGATTTTTTAATGAAAACTAAAGAACATTTCAAGGAAACCTTCAAACAAGAATCGAGTAAATCTTAGCACGAAATTATGACTCGAGTTACCTGAAATTGTTTTCCTTCTTGGACACGAGTTTCAAAAATTTAACTACAAAAGTTCCTAATGCGTGGATATTCGTGATTTTTTTAAGGAAAACTTAAGAATATTCTAAGGAAACTCTTAAAACAAGAATCTAGATGGGAGTACAAGAACCAATTTAAGCACTAGAAGCTTCTAGTAGTGGGATTATCACACATCGGTCAATAAGTCTGCAAGGTCTTTCAGTAAAACACTTATTTGCAAAATTCGGTTTTATTCGTCAACATAGTTTTCTTCAAAAATAACACAATCATTATAACGCTTTTTCAACTTTTTATCTTTTGCCTCAAAATACGCTTCACTGAAGCCAAATCTCTTCCCTTGAAGCATTCTTTTTAGGTCTGCGAATAATCAGTACTCGCTGGGGAGCAGGTACGGCGATTACGGTGGGTGCGGAAGCAATTCCAAGCGTAATTTATGCAATTTGGCCATCGTACTTATTGATTTGCGACAGGGCATTATCTTGGTGGAAAAGAGTTTTTATCTTCTTTATATGGGGCCTTTGATTGTTTTGACTTTTTCAATATATTATGTATTAATTTTAATATTATGTATTAAAGTTTAATAAAATAAAGCTATAACATGCATATTTCTGTATTGCTATAAATATATGTATGAATTTGCACGTGATATTTGATATGATCTGCATTAATTTACATAATGTAAATCTTGGTTTTATTCAAAAAATTCAAATTGTGCCACTCCCACTTTGATGTTTGATTAATCGGAATTACGCTACACTGCAGCTTGGTGCGGATGAAGCAAGTGAGGAGAAATTACAATAGACAGAAGTGTCGCGTTGCATTTGGCCAGAGTTGTAATAAATGGGAGTTGCAATAAACGAGAGTTTGCTGTAGTTCATGAATACGACTCCATGCGCATTCCAAAATATAGGCCGAATTTTTCTCAGCGTTATTGCGTTGTTTTTGGTCTTTTCGACGACTTTTACCGGCCTCCCTCTACTCAGATTTTTCTATTCGACTCTTTAAGGTGTAGCGGTGGATCCAACTTTTTTCCATCGTTACATACCAACCAAGGCAAAACGTCCTTTTTATTACATTTGAACATCTCCAAACAACGCTCCGAATCACTAACATCTTTTTGTTTCTTCATCGAATGTGAGCAAGCGCTGAACACAGTTTGAAAACATCTTCTTGAAAATGTTCATTCACAGTGGTAAAAATTGCTGTCTTTTGATATACTTAAGGTGTCTTCTATCTCTTCCAATTTCGGTTTTCGATTAGAAAAAATAATTTTGGGAATTTTTTAGAGATTTTTCTATGTGACAACTGCTTTTGGGTGACCAGATCGTCCACTATTATCGATGCTTGTACGGCCCTATTTAAATTCGCGAAACCACTTTTTAACCGTTGACTGGGATGGGACAAAGTATTATACCTCTGAAACCATTGCATGCAAGTAACAATTATACAGGGTGTCCCAACTCTATTTACACACGAATTTTTTTAGCCCCTTTATTATGATATGAAAAAAAGTAAAGATGTTTGAAAATACTAATTTTAGTGATAATATTGGTAAATGTAGAGAGTGTCTCAAAAACAAGGTTTACATTGTCAAGTAAGTTTAAATGGAACGCCCCGTTTATTTCAACAAATTTTTACTCTTTATTTAATTCTACATCAAAAATGTATAATACGTCAAATATGATGGATTGTCGTTAAATTTTGACAGGAGTCATTTGAAGGCTAACAGTTTCGAAAAATAATATGCTATGGCTCACCTTGTTTTCTTTCTTCGACATAAGTTTCAAAAATTTGAATAAAACAGTTTCTAATGAGGGAAGTTTCGTGTTTTTAAATTAAAATTTAATACGTTCTGAGCACTAGAAACGAAATTATGAAATTGTCTTGATTTCTAAAAGTTTTAAGAGGTTGACAAGATTCATTCTCATCCTTCTCAAAAATGCTCGCCGATTGTACTCTGGCATCACTTAGAACCCTCTATTACATAAAATCAATCCATATTTACCTCCCTGGATTTTAAACAAGCCAATATAAAATTCTTTCGAAATGGCTTAACTGAAATGCCCTTTTTAGCATGTAAACCAAGACTCCCAATGGGACATACCGGCCAGTCCAGAGCCCCCTATGAAAATGGACGGTTCCGGGCCTCCGCCATGGAAACCGGCTGTCAATAACGGAACGGAACTGTGGGAGGCGAATTTACGTAACGGCGGTCAGCCTCCACCGCAGCCCCAACAAAAGACCCCCTGGGGTCACACCCCATCTACCAATATCGGAGGCACGTGGGGCGAGGATGACGATGCCGCCGAAAGTTCCAACGTTTGGACCGGGGTGCCTAATAATCAACAACAAGGATGGAATAATAATTCGAATACCATGTGGGGAGGTAAGGTGGAAACTGTTTTAGAACTGACCGATGTCACTCAGGAGCATTATTTATGGTTACTCACAAATGAAAGAAATACAGTACTTATATTAATCGAAAATATAAATATTTATTTCATCATTGGTGAATTATCATTTGTATTGCTGTGTGTTATTATTATCGGTAGAAATAATTGGGCTGCAGCAATTATAAATTATTCTTATTAACATTTTTATTGGGGAATAAAAATTCATAGGCATATTTTTTGACTAATTTATTTTTATTTAATTAGTGGAATTTATGGGGTTACTTTGAAGAATTATGGATATGTGGAAAAATTAGGTCAAATGCACCACCATAAACGTTTTGCGATATTTCTTATTTAATTGTAGGAAAAATAAAATTTTAGAAGTACAGGGTGAATCATTGGGGTCAAATTACGTTATTTATAAGCATGTCTTTATTCTCCATAAAATATTCGATGTTTCATGTTCTAACAGTCATCATTCAATTCAATTCAACATGTCTTTATTCAGGTAATTAATTTGTAGGCGAAGATTACTCTTAAATTTTTTAAATAAAATACTGGCAAAGTACACTTAACAAGAAGAAGAGATGACATTTATAAAATATTTTAGTGACATCATATCACCTATACGATTCCATCAAAACTAAATTCTTAGTTTCTTTTAAAAATATGAAAAAGTACTAAATCACTAAACACAGACATAAAGGCATTAAAAAGAGTGGCAAGATTATACAGGGTGTTTCAGAATTATGGGATCAAACAAGGGGTTGGGTTGGGTTGGGTTGGGTCTTCAGTGCAACAGTAGAATCCATTTGAGTATAGGAACCCATGTCCGGAAATGTGTCACTACGCCACTACGGCCCTAAGACGCGTTTAAATTTAGAAAAAATATTAATTACCTAAATAGGATCTGATGCATTTATTTTTACCTTTTGTATATGATACCATCACAACAATAAAATTGTTCAAAATGTCTTCCTCCAACCTCAATACACCGATTTAAACGCCGCACATGATTTCGGCGGACTACACAAAAAATTTGATCCTCGTTTTGAATGATTTCAAAATTAAGTCTAGCTCTGAGTCTACTGGAGTTTCGTAGACTAGAGACTTTACATGTCCCCATAAGAAAAAATCGAGCGACGTTAAATCGGGTGACCTAGGAGGCCTAGAAACTGCTCCACCTCTGGCAATCCAACGGTGCCCAAACCGCTGAGCCAAATACTGGCGTACTTGTACAGCAAAGTGAGCCGGCGCTCCATCATGCTGAAACCACATTTGCTGTCTAACGTTTGTGGAACATTTTCAAGGAGTTCTGGGAGAACTTCCTCCAAGAAACGCATATAAATAGGTCCTCTTGTGAAAGAGGCTTCATCGGTCCACAAAACATATCATAAAAAATTTGGTTGTGCAATGATGTGATCCAGAAGCCATCGACAAAATTGAACTCTAAGATGATAATTGGCTGCAGTCATACCTTGAACTTTCTGGAAGTGGTAAGGATGGAGTTGTTGCTCGTGTAGTACCCGCCAGACAGAAGCGTTACTCGTATTCATATTCTTAGCGACGTCACGTGTGCAATTTGATGGTTCATCGGCAACTCGCTGAAGCACCTCTTCTTCAAATTCAATCGTTCTTACGGTTCGAGCAACACCAGTATCATGCCTCTTGGTCTTAAACATGCCTGTCTCAGCGAGCCGCCGATGAACCGCAGTAAACTTTTTGTATCCAGGATGCTGTCGTTCGGGATAACGTTCATGATACAACCGCGATGCTGCTCGTGCATTGCAGTTTGTTGCTCCGTATGCCAAATGCATATCTGCCAATTCTTGATTGGTAAAGTTTTCTATTAGCAATAAATATTTAAAAATTGTAAGCTATAAAATTTTTAAACATGACATTGAGAATTGACATTGATAAGCGTTGATTTTAAACAATTGTTGTTATGGTATCATGTACAAAAGATAAAAATAAATGCAGCAGATCCTATTTAGGTAATTATTGTTTTTTATAAACTTTAACGCGTCTTAGGGCCGTAGTGGCGTAGTGACGCATTTCCGGACATGGGTTCCTATGCTCAAATGGATTCTTCTGTTGCACTGAACAACCCCCAGAAGTTTGATCCCAAAACCCTAAAAAAACCCGTATGTATAAGATCCTTTAAAAAGAGCCATTAAGTGGCATAGTATTATATATAACATTGGGAAAATGCGTTTGATATCCTGGAAAAAGTTTTTTAAATTTCATTTCAAATAACCATATTAGACTATTGTTAGTAAAAAGCCGTTATAATAAAGTAGATTGCAGAAATTTTTAAAACTTTAACCATTTTAAGAAATGTATAGGCCCAGAAACATATTAAACCTCCTTAAATCAAAAATAAATCCACAGCAATAATTTGCACACGCTGCAAGCGATATTGTACCTGCTGATTTAAACATGGAAAATATACTACCAAACAATACTGTATAATTGAGAGAACAAACGATTCAGTAAATTTTCCTAGGTTTTAAGTTTAAAATAGACTCATTTAACATTTTTGCAGAATTAAACTTAGATGAAGTCTAAGGAGGCTATGTATTGTTAGGCCCAAAACCTAACATAACAGCTGTCGTTACAATATTTTGACGCGATTTTTTACTTGGGAATGTCATTTGGTTTTATTGGGGTTGATTACTAAATTAAGTTCTTTTGAGTATTGAGATCTTTGATAAATATGAAGATGTTAATTGAACTAAAATATTTGAAATTAATGGCGACACTTTTTATTACTTAACTTTTTTTTAATTTCATTATCCGGTCCTGGATTTCAGAGTTATTCAAAGAAAAAGTGGCCCCTTTTTGTCGTCGTGTTTTCAAAATTAAAAGAAGAAGAAAAAGAAATCTTTATTGTTTCAACAAATAACATTGTTATAAACAAAGCACAAACTGAATAAAAACTACACTAAATAAGACAAAAGCTCAAATTTTTACAAAAAATACAAGATTTAAAAAATATATAAATAAAATATTAAACATTTAAGTCAAAGCTCAAAATTATCCTTTAAATACTCTGAGAATCTATAGTAAGCCTTCCCCAGCACCAAGCCCTTCAATTCCTCTGCAAATTTATTCTTGCCTTTAATTTTTCGAATCGAAGAAGGAAGATGGTTAAAAATGTTAAACTGGAATAAATTAAGGAATTCTTTGCTAATATTGAGTGAGGTATAGGCAAGGCTACAATATGAGAAGTTCTCGTAAAATTAGGGTTATTAGCAGCTATGACTGAATTAAATTTACAATGGATCAAACAATACGTTCCTAGAACAAACAAGGATGGCAGTGTTAATATTTTTTGAGACTGAAAAAATGGTTTGCAAAGTTGAAAACGATTTAATCCACACATAAATCTAACCGCTCTCCTCAATTCTCCGTTTTTGGAGAATAAAAAGCGTTTGAAAAAGGGTATCGACACAGCAAATGCCATATCGTAGATGAGACTCGACTAGGACATAATAATCGTCTCTAGCAATCCTGGCACCCAATTCACAAACTACCACCCTCATAGCATAGCAACCAAGAGCCACCCTCTTTGCTATCTCAGTGATGTGCGTCGAGAACTTTAATCTTGAATCAATCCAGATAGTCAAAATTATTATTAAAATTAAAATCCGACATTTCGTTTTTTTTTTTTGAAAGTCATCATCAACTTCAGAATCACCGCTCTGGATTTTTTATTTTCATTATTTTTTTTTGTATATCCTATCATCTCTTTTACATATGGATTTACCCATAAATTTATTTTTATTTATTTTTATCTAAACAGTTAACAATATAAGGATATTTGAAGATGAGAGAGAAAAATTTATGCTAAATGCGTCAAATAGAGAGAGAAAATCGTTATTCTTTTGATTTTCTTGTTATAGAAACATACAGTAGACTAGTATAGAAGTAATAGACTTAATGCTGACAAAAATAATGATAATGACTTCTGAAAGCCGAAACGTCTCTAGTACTATTAAACTATAATTTGAGCAATTAAATAACGGCCAGGCACAAGTTAGTTTTTTGAATGAAATTTGATGTCCCATTTTTAGGTAAAGTCAATATTCTTCAGTTCACTTTGTTTTTAGTTTTTTTTTACTTTTGTTTTTTTCGTTCAAAATTTCTAAACGATAAATGGGATCCCAATGAGTACTACCCTATACAATAACGATTCATTTAAAAAAAATCACTTTTAAAGCGTCTTTTTTTACTAAACAGCATCTCGTACTAAATTGTCCTTTTTTCGTCCATCGGATAAGGAAAACTTTTACACATAATTTATAATTACTGAGCTACAAAAAAACTCCTTTAACATCAATATACATAAAAACCGCTATACCGTACTGTATTTCTTTCCTTCCTCCGCACAAAGACTCAAATAAGAGAGTGGCAGGTGCCGCAGGTAATAACGCTTCCGGATGGGGCGACCCAAGAGCCCCCGCCGACCCAAGGGCGGCTGCGGTGGCCGCCGCTGCCGCCATGGAGATGCGACCCGATTTAAGGGCGGCCGCGGCCGCTTCTGGACTCGATCCGAGACAGCTGGATCCCAGAGAGCAAATCAGACAGATGACTGGAGGTGATATGCGTGGAGATCCTAGAGGTAGGAAACTTTTTTTTGTATTTACGGTTTTATTTAGGGAAATAATAATAATAATAATAGTTGATAGTTTGTATTTCCTCATAAGATATTACATATGCTCCATCAGTATTAATTCAGCATGTAACTGTAAATTGGAAATAAAGGTCATGTTTCAGCTACCCGCAGAAGAACGAGCTGCTAGGACCTTGGATATTTCACTTATGATTTAGAAAAAAAAAATCTAAAAATTAAATTTTACGAAAATTACTTTAATTTAGATATTTTACGAAAACTGGATAAATCTTAGGCGTATTCTATAAGAGCTCTTATATAATAATAAAAAGGTCAGCACTCCACAGGATTATAACTGACGCTTTTGCCCAGCATCTCAATTTTTGCTTTGAAATGTTACTCCACATTACACAAATCACATGGTAATTATTATTGTTTTTTTTTTAATATTACTGATGGACAGGTTAAAGCTAGCATCAATAAAGGCTGCTTTGATTATCTTTCTTTGTTCTTAGCTACAATTTTTGATCTTTATACCAAAAACACATTTCGTCATCAATTGAAAGAACTAATTTTTACTCCAAACTTTAAATGGGGTAATAAACACTTATTGGAAAACTATAGACCAAGAGCTTAACCTAGTTCCTAAAATATTTGAATAAATACTTTATACTTCTTGGTTTTATAATAAGAAACACCAAAGTCTTTAAAAACTTAAAATCTATTATATGTTTCTATAATGCATTAAGTTAGGTATTATTTGGAGTATGCATATGTGCTTTGGGGACGTCAGGTAAAGGTTCACACTAATATGATAAAAAAGCTACAGAAGACTTTCTTATGATATTTCAATTTTAGAAAACACAATATATAACCCTTTATAATATCATATTTGAGTATGTTGCTAGATTTTGGTTTAACAAGTTTGAATAAAAGACATATACTAAAAAGCATACTTTTTATCTATTATTTTGTTAACAACAACAAATACACGTGTTCTTCATTTATAAGGCAAATTAGGATGTTATTTCCCAAGATCAATTTAGGAATAAGAAATTCAAAGCCCTTCTTATGCTCAACCTCCAGCTGTTCTATTAATAGAACGATTCAAGACTATAACAATCTGATACAAAAATGTGATTTAGATTTATTTGCAAGTAGTAAAAAAACTTAATTCTAAACTAAATTGAGAATGAATGTATGACGTACAAAACGTCGCATTACTCTCAAAACTTCCCTAGTAAAAGCAATTTATCATGAGAATAGTTTGCGGTTGAGGATATTAAATCTAGTTTAATGATTTCTTAAGCCACAAGAAGGTGTCGAATATGTAATTATTCCTCAGGAAACACCCCATCTTTAAGAAAAACTTCCATAGAAATACCCGGAATAGTTTCCCATAATTTTCCGTAGGAAAGGAAAGTTATTTCTAAAAATTTTGAAAACTGTGGTACCTTGACAAAATTTGTCTTCAACCAACAAGAAAGTGTCGGACGTGTAATTACTCTTCAGGAAACGCCCCATATTTGAATGAAAAATACATTTGAATGAAAAAATACCTCGAACAGTTTTTAAAATATATTTTAAAAATTTCTTGAAAACAAATATATTACAGTCCTTGTCACGTCTTTTCTATTTTTAATAAGGCGTCTATTTTTAAACACGACAGAAAACTTATTTCGGTTTTGTTGCCAAGTAAACTAACTTAAATATATTTTTTTCATGTATGGGAGTATTCCTTAATATTGCCTATGTTTCGATCTATAAATTAGGACCTATTCAGGACGTAAACAACATTATAAGAAAACCTTAATTTTAGCAATGTACATGACTGAAACCTTTTATTTAATGAACTCGGTATCCTAATAAAAGTCCATTGTCTTTACACTCAGTGGCAATAGCCAAAAAGCCGAAACCTTTCGGTTAACTTTTATTAGATCTTTGTAGCATACATTGTTTTTATGTAAATGTCGTCTCCGTAGGCATAACGGGAAGACTGAACGGAGCAGGTGCGGAATTTTGGGGCCAAACGGGTCCACACGTGGGTCCCGGGGCGATGCACCACCAGAACAAAATGCCCGTAGGGCCCGGCAATGCCGGCGGATGGGAGGAACCTTCGCCGCCCACCCAGAGACGTACTATGCCCAATTACGACGACGGAACATCCCTTTGGGGTAATCCCCAGCAAGGTAAGAACGTGTCTTTTTCTCTAGGTGAGTTTTTAGAGAGAATATGCTTAACCTCTTAACTAAATCCTTTTTTTTTTAAAAATCATTAAAAAAAGTATATTTTTTTAGTTGAATATAAGTAAAATCCAATTTTATTTGCTTTTATCAAAGATCCTAAATTTTGATTCTTGCACTTTTGTTCTTTTTTCATACCAAAAATTATAGTATTATTCTTCTTGAAAAAATTATTATATTAGGGAAGTTCAAAGAAAAAAAAATATAACTACGCTTGGCAAGTTAAAATAAAATGCTATTTCTTTATTTGAAACCCTTTTAGCACCTTTGGTACATAAGAAATAATCTATCTAAAATTATCAAAAAAAAACCTAAAGAAACAAGATAATCTAAGTAATAAAATATAATACCTTCTACGTAAAAACGTATTGGAAACTTTTTTTGGAGTAAAAACAAAACGCAAACCAAAAAACAGTCATCATAGGCCAAAAAAGACCTCAAAAATAAGCTATACCATAAGTTAAAATAGCTACTTCTCTTTTATCTTTCTATGTAATGGCTAGTACTTTTCCCCGCTGATGTCATTCATTTTTTTGGTTTTTTTTTTCATATCTTGAGGCAGATCTTTATTGTTAGACCTTAGGGTCCCATGTGTGTCTGTTCATAAAGATATTAGAAATTCGACGAGTTCAGGTGAAGTGTAAAAATTATCAGTGGTAAAGCAATGTTCTTTCATAAGTAAAGTTTTCATACATGTCAAAACTATTTTGGTGGAAGTCATCAAATTTTGTATCCTTTCCTTTGTATATTATGGAGTCGCAAACACAGCTACTGAAGACTCGCAGAGCATATTATTTTTTATACCAAACTTTGCTCGCTTATTTGGGATATATTGAATCTATTCTATTCTACAAGCTCCCATAAATAGTAATGTCCTGTTCCAGTGAATACAGTGCTTTATTTTTTTTTAAATTTAGATATGATCTCCCAAAAACGGTTATCTGCATTATTATTACACAAATTGGTGTTGCTATTATTGATTTTTTCGCCCGGGCTATATTTGGTTTTTTTTTATAATGACTGCATACAATTTATAGTAAGAATGACTCTAATTTCATTACTTGTGGTAGATTTTCATACGTTTCTATTCTTGACACGATGAAAGATCCTCTGCGATTGTGCTGTATACCTGTTAGTCTCCAGAACGATTTTATCAACCACCTCATAGTTAATTAAAACAAGATAAATAAATTCCAGCTGATTTTCATTGTCTGTCACAGTAAAGTTCAAAGACGATTGACCGCTAAATGGAAATCTTGGCGGGCATGGTGTAGGATAGTTTACAATTTTGTCTGTACTAATTGTGATCATTCACTAGAGGTTGTAAATTAATTCCTCACTGGTCTCTGACTCGTCCAAGCTATAATTTTCAACATCAAAATCGCTTGGTGATCTTTACATGTACGTCTAGCAAACAGTAAACGAACTAATACGAAAAATTCACCACCTGATTCACATAAGTAGCCGCAGTCCTTGAAATTCAAACTTTTAAGAGAAACAAATATTACGTTTGTTTCGTGGTCCGAGAATAATCGGATAAGGAAAAAATGAAACAAACGTTAAACGAGTATACGAGGTATATAGTTATATTTTGACTATTTGACTTTCTACAAGTATATTCAGGATAATTAGTTAAGAGGTTAAAGTACTACACATTTATTTTTTTGTAATGTATTTTTCGTACAAGGATGGATCAATAAATGTTTGTCGTATTAACGTAATCAAATCTCGTAGTTCTTTACTACAAATTACGAATTCCCAACCTTGGTGATGAAACATAAAAATGGGAAACAGATTTCAAGATCGCAAGGTTGGACACACAGTTTCAAATTCGACCCTCAACATGGCGACCTCCGAATCTATAAAAGATACGATGATGGTTAAATTGGGACAAAGTTGGGATTGTTGAGCTTAACTGTATGTCGTTTAAAAAATGTAAAAATTTCTAAGGGTTCCTAAGATATTCGAAAAAATTCCAAATTTTGAAAAATTGGCTTTATTTTTTTCTGGGCTTATTTCTTATTCAATTTTAAAATAATTTTCACTTTTGCATTGCGGCTTTTTTCGTACTATATGATGGTGTTTTTAGATTTTTAATATGACGTTTCGTCTTTTGCCAATCATAAACAAGTTTGTTTTTTCGTATGGGTGCCATATTTGCCGAGATTCTCATGTTGAGGGTCGATTTTGAAACACCCTGTATACCCTAATAGTCAAAACTAGAGAAGTGTTCATATTTTGATGAATAAACTCAATTAATGGAAACCAATTACACTTATTGGTCCATCCCAGCCCCTTTTCTAACTCAGGACTAGCTTGCCGCACGATTTTTACTAAAAAAATCAAGTTGTTCGGCATCTTTGACACATCCACAACCAATGGTCCAAGATGCCAATCTCAATTTAAAAAAAAAACTGCACATACAAAATTCTTACGCACCCCTCCCCACTTATTTGATAGGGTCTCATTGGCAAGGTATGTCCACAGGCGCGGGTGGTGCCATGGGCGGCCGGCCTAGAGGCGGCCCGCCCGGAATGGCGCCCGGCCGTAAACCGGAGGGCGTCTGGGGCGGCGGCGGAGGAGGCGCGGGCGGCGCAGGTGGCGGCGGTCGTAACGGTTGGGACGACGGTCCGGCCGGAGCGGGTTGGGGCGACGAACCGGGCGCACCCTGGGCCAAACCGAAGGGGCCGGGCGGCCTGTGGGACTCCGAACTCGATTGGGGCCACAAACCCCAAAATAAACCGCAGTTCACCAAGGAACAAGTTTGGAATTCAAAGCAGTTTAGGATGTTGGTCGACATGGGATTTAAGGTAAGAGATTTTCGATTCGATGTACACTAAGAAATTACATAGTAAATAATAATAATATCGTTTATTTCCTCAGTACAAAGCGCATATACATACATACACATAAATTATTTAGAGTGCCAATTTATAATACAAACATTTGCTACTAAAAACTTTAGTCAAAAAACTCATCGAGAGAGTAGACGCTTTAGTCAACCAAGAAATTTTTGAGCCTTTTCTTAAAGATAAATATATTTGGCGCATTTGTTTTGTTATGATGCAAGTGATTATAAATCTTACAAGCATTGTAAATAATATTTATCTGATAAAATGCTCTTTGGTGAACATCTGGCAATAAAAGGTCTCGCCTACGACTATTATATACCTGGACAGATCTATTTGCTTGAAAAATTGGTTTATTTTTAATTTTTTTATATATACAGTCAGTCAAAATGAAACTCGTACACCCCTTACATTTTATTTATTTGTTTACAAAAATATATTTTTCACAAAAAGAAGTTTTACGAAAAATGAGAAAATTAAATTTACATTCGATTTTACAACTCAAAATGAAACTTGTACACCATTAAAAATATACAGGAAAAAAAACATAAAAAAGAGATTAATATTTTGTTGGTAGTCCTTTATTTTTTTGCAACATCTGCCAAACGATTGGGCATTGATTGCACCAATTTTTCACAATATTCGGGTGATATTTTAGACCATTCTTCTTGAATCACTACTTTTAATTGCTCTTTGTTTGAAATTTCATGGTTTCTTATAGCAACTTTCAAATGTGAACCATAAGTTTTCAATGACATTAATATCTGGACTTTGAGGTGGAGTTTCAAGTACTTTTGGACAGTTATGGAGCAACCAATTCTTTACTTTCTGTGCCTTATGCTTTGGATCATTGTCCTGGTAGAATTAAATTTTTTTTCAATTCGGAATTTTCGGGCGCTTGCCTTTAAATTCTGCTTAAGTATGTCCAAATACGTGTTCTGATCCATTATACAATCTATAAAATGTAGATTTCCAGGACCTGCAGCTGACATACACCCCCAGACCATGACTGAACCACCTCCGTGCTTTACTGTGGCTCGTAGATTTTGTTCTTTGAGAGATTCATTGGGCTTTCTCCACACCCGTTGTTGTCTATCTGATCCGAAAATACAAAATTTACTCTCATCTGTAAAAATTACGTCCTTCCAAAATAAAAAATCTTTGTCTCTGTGTTCTTCAGCAAAGCTTAACCTCTTGATTTTATTTACCTTACTGATCCAATGTTTTCTTTGAGCCACTCTACTATGAATATTTTTTTTTTTAGAAAATTTCTGACTGTTTGAGGATTAACTGTTTTTCGTAAATATTTCTCAATTTCTTTTGCCAACTTCGGTGCAGATATTTTCGGGTTTTCCGCAACTTTCCTGAGGATCCAACGTTCGTCATACGAATTAAACATTTTTCGAGGGCTTTTCCTTACTTTATTTGATATTCTATTTTCACTTTTATAACGATCCACAACTCCTTACACGGTAGAGTGCGGCCTATAAACCATTTTGGAAATTTGTCGCAATAATTTTCCATCTTTCCAATGTTGTATAATTAATTTGCTCTCTACAACGCTTGTTTGTCCACGCTGACGCCCCATATGGTAAAAGAACAAAAAATTAATTAAACTCAATTAAAAATTACACATGAGTGTTAAAAGTAACAGATGCTCTTAATACCAAGTGGTAACTATAAATAATATTAATGTTATTGTAAAGTAAATATGATGTACGGGTTTCATTTTGACCATAACATTTTCTTATCTCTTATACTTTTTTATGCTCAGCATGCATTCTTTGCATATTTTTGCTCAACAACTTTAACATTTTATGCTGATTGCAGATATATAATTGGAAATATTTTGCACGTTATTTGTACAGAATGTAAAAGAAACCTTAGGTGTACGAGTTTCATTTTGACTGACTGTAAGTATTTATTTCAACAATGTAAACTCCAAATCAATTTAAGGATTTTATTGTCTTTAAAGTGCGCACTGCATGAGCCTCTCAATTTAATATTACTAATGATCCTGATGCCTTACTTCGGAATAAAAAATACCCGTGAAGCTAGAGGACTGAGTCCCCAGTTCAGCATCCCATGTCGCATGAAGGAATGGAAATTGGCATAATATAAAGTTAAAAGAGCTGCTTTACCACAATGATGCGAAAGAAATTTTAATACGTAGCAACAAGTGTTTAATTTATTGTAAAGAATATCTACATGAGAATTTCATTGAAGATCATGGTCAAAAGTAATGCCCAATAGTTTAGAGCTGCTTGATGAAAGTAAGTCCGTTTGTGTATCTTTAAATGAATAACAGAATTTACTGCCTGCCTACTTCGTGAAAAAGCAATAAAATGAGTTTTATCCTTATTGAGGAATAACTTGTTTTTTTTTCGAACCATAAAATTGTCATGTATAATACATTGTTTCAGTCGATGCTACAAGAGTCTACAAGTTCTTACCTTCAATCAAGACATTTGTATCATCTGCATAAGATACGACTTTTATGTTAGGTGCAATGCCCTCTGTAAAAGATACCAGGTCATTAACATACACCAAAAAAAGAAAAGGACTTAGGATAGAGCCATGAGGCACACCCTGAGCTATTAGGCAAGACTTGCTACTCTCATTATTAATTGTAACAATCTGGCTTCTGTTCTGAAAATAGGATGTCAGCAATGTCAATGATGATACTCACATACCTAAAGACCATACCTACAAAGAGTTTATGAAGTAAAATGCCATGAAAAGCCAGAATATGTTTTCCCTTGTCAATTGCCGCCACAACCTAATTTTGAAATTGGCACAAAGCTTTTTCTGTACTTTTAGAGACGGTAAAACCATGCTGCGCGGAGTTTAATATTTCATACTTTGTAAAATAAGAAGATAAATAATTTTTTATATGCAACTCAAGAACTTTTGAAAAACTAAACAACAGACTTATAGCTTGATAATTTGTGTAATCATTAGGATTTTCGTTCTTAAACAGAGGCATCACTTTAGGTTTTTTCTATTTTTAATTCGTCAGGAAAAATTGCTTTCTCCAAACACAAATTTATGATTAACACTAAAACATCACAAAAAATAAATCGACAATTTTTAAGAAAATTATTGAATATTTCATCAAAATCTGCAGCATTTGAACACTTCAAACTATTGATTAAAGATACAACATCTGCAAAACAAATTGCTGGTATGAAAAAGGAATTGTACCTTAAAGATGTATGATTAGATATAAAATGATAATCAATAGAGGTACTAGACTAGGAAAGGAAACTTGTAAAATATTTGTTGAAATTATTGGCCGCTCGTTTACTAGACAGCTTTAGGTTATTTTCAACTATCTCAATGGCAACACATTTTTTATCGTTTTTTTGCAAGTTGTTAATAATTTGCCACATAGTTTTAGATTTATTTGCAGTTCCAAAAATCTTTTTATCATTTTGTTCCCTTAAAAATATTTTTAGTTTTTCTTTATATATCTTAGTCAAATTTTGACATATTGCCCTATAATTTGAGTCACGCCTACAGATGTCATTATAGGATGAATACTTTTTCTCTTAATCTCATTAATTCAGGATTTAACTTATGTTTTTCACTTTTATTTTTATTATATTCATTTTATTTCAGTAGCTCTATTACAGTACGAGGTAGTAATTTTCGCTCTTGGAAAATATAAAAAATTAGTGGGTTTTTTAGGTAACTCAAATTTTAAAGTTTGTCATGTGCGTCAATTTGTATATAACAAGCTTATGTACTGCCTAAGAAACACGTAAGTTTTATCTTACAATCGAGTAAACGATTTCTTTAAAAAAATATCTATAGTTGTCGCGCCGAACAGATGCTCACGCCCTCTTTATGCGCAAGAGGCAAGTACCTTTTAGCCTGGGATCCTTATATATTTTGTTACCTGAATGGGTTATTATTTCAATTCATAATTTTGCACTTCATTGTAACTGATTTGGAAAGAATTATTTTGAAATAAAGTATTGCTGATGTCTTTTGCAATACAGTCAAAAAAGTGTGGAAGATACCACTGTAACTACTTCAAGGCTTCGTTAAAGTATTATCTACTGACTTGACAACGCCATCAAGAAAAGGAAAGCGTCTCAAATCGGTTCCAAAAAGGATTTTGTGCAGCAAGTTTACTGGTATTTGAATAGAAAAAAACTGGGGCCTCCCATGAGGAGATGAATGCAGAGGTTTTTCAAGACTGGTTTAAAAAAATTCTATCTCGTTTAGAGGATCATAGCGTAATGGTTTTAGATAATAATTCGTACCACATCAGGAAGGTTGGCAATTTATTATGAAGTTTATGTTGTAAGCAATAATTTTGTAAAGTGGCAAAAAAACATTATTTATTTTAAGAGGTTAATAATTTAAGACCATCAAGCATTAACGATGCGCATACGTGAGAGGTTTAACAACTGTTTTCTTGTGACACTTTAGAAAGACGACGTGGAAAACGCACTTCGTATGCGCGAAATGAACATGGAGGAAGCTCTGGAGCTGCTTAGCCCGTTGCGTCGCGGCGGTGGTGACGGATGGGGCGCAGGGGCGCCTCACGACGACCATTTCGAACACAACCAGTTCCCGGGGGCGGCACAGAGGTTCGCTGGTCTCGGAGGCCCTACGGGTAATCCTTTGGGCGGCGGCGGATATCCTCCGGGTCCCGGACTACTTAACAGTATGGGAGGAGGAGCGGGACAACCAAACAGGTACTTGTATAAGATTCTAAAAATGGTTTTGGTTAAGAATAACGTATAGAGCTTTAATATTAATCATTCGACGTTAAAGATGAAAATAATGAACTGAAATAATATTATAAATTGGGGTTATTCAAGAAGAATTTAATTTAAACGAGTTTAATATTTCTCCTATTACGAAAAAGCTGTATATAAGGGAATTAGATTAGTGTGCCGCGTGCTCGCATGTAACAAAACTCGGTATCCACCTGACGCTTAATTTCGACCATCCCACTCTCCGTCCTCACTCGGCTTTGTGGCGGGCAAATTTTTTTACTGGGGAGGCCACAAGGATTAACAAATTAGCCAGAATTACAGAAAAAAATGCATGTTCAAATTCAAAAAGGATTTATTTGCTAACACGCTAGATACAATCATAAACTTTTAATCATAATATTAATGAAAACATTACAGCGTTACACAGAAATGTTACAAATTGCCTTTTACCTTTAGTTTTATTTTTTTAATTTAGTTATTTTAGTTTTCATTCGAAGTATTTGGAGATTTGGAATTGTTTTTGATTTACCATAATATTTTTAAAAGCAGGTTCCAACTGTGATGAACCAGCTTTCAGCAGTACGAAAAGATGAATTCTATTGTAGAAAAAGTCTGTCCGCATAAGAATGTATAAGGCGGCGCAAACATCACCATAATTTTCTGGTCATGAGCAATTATCTTTGGGAATTCAGCTTTCGCTGTACTCTATAAAAATCTATTTTTGTAGAATTCAAGAATAATTATTTTAAATGGGTACTACACTGCATTTCAATAATTTTCAATAGCAATTCTGAGGAGTCATTTTCCGGGTCTACATTAAACGCCATCAAGTAATTATCAAGAGGTAATTAATTGAACGTTCTTAAAATCTTGAAACAACACTCACTCACAGGTGACATGGATTTTAAATGCGAAAACTGAGTTAAATAAATCGTTCTTTCCTTTTAAGTTTTTTTTTAATTTGTTATATTTTTCGAGCAAATCGGTTAAAATTGCAAAATCGGCAAGGCAATATTTGTCTTCGAAGATTTTGAAATTGCCGTTTGTCTGATTTATTCTTTAAGAAATCTTGTATTTTTTCTTTTAAATTCCAAACCCCGTTCGAATGCATATTCACACCATCTTACGACTTCAATCAGAAATACTTGGAATTGCCGGTATACCAAGCCCCGAAATCGAATCGTATATAAATCATATTAAGCACATGGGTTTCAGCTTTACAAAGGACGCCCTGATGAATTATACAATGTAAAAGTACAAAATTATGATTAGGATTCTGGCTCCGAAAAATACCTGAAAAACTGGTTTTTTCCCACCATATTTTGGGCTCTGTCCGTCTGTAGGTATATTGCATATTTTTGAAATTGTCGCCTTCAAATTTTATAGGTTGTCGAAAAATTCTTGATAAATATAGCTCGTTTTCGTTTTTCCTTTTATCGATTGGGAAAAAAACTAGCTCTTCAATAATATTAAGCCTTTAATTTTTTCTGGATGTAAAATTTTGCTCATACTTACCATACAATCTTTTACAATTCTTCTTCTGAGTATGGTTTGTTATATTTAGCAATTTTATAAGCCATAACATATCTAGTCAGTGTAGAACCCCTTTGAGCAGTGTTTTGCTTTATAAACATATTCCGTTGAGCAGATATTGTTTTTAATAAGATTTCCGCATTTATCTTTTTTTCTGCGTTATTCGTCGAGGCATATTTAGCAAGATTAAAATCTAACACCGCCACTGCTTCATATCAAATAAGACATATTGATTTACTGTTGTATTTCATAAAGATTTTCAAATCCACTCTTTTTTAAACAGGCGACGCTCGTCATCGACTTTTCTTTTTTAATACTCCATTATATTAAAAGGACGGCCTATTTTTTCAAAAAATAAATGAATATAGAGCGCTACGCGAACAAGCAAGAACCAGAGACAAACTTAACATAAAACGTGCGACTCGGTCAGTGACAGCTGGCGTCTGAGTTATTTATTAGGGATAAGTTGCTTTTACATTGCACTGAATTAAAAACAAATGTTTCAGCTCTCTTATAAACAACATTTCGCCCGCGGTGGTCCAAAAGATCCTGTCGACGCAGCAAGCGGGTGGGCAGGGCGTGGGCGGATTCGTCGGTAGCGCCGGCGGTCGACCCATGCAACCCCAGAACCAACCGTCCACGCAGCAGTTGCGCATGCTCGTGCAACAAATCCAGATGGCCGTGCAGGCCGGTTACCTCAATCATCAGATCTTGAATCAACCGCTCGCACCTCAGACTCTAGTCCTACTCAATCAGCTGCTGCAGCAGATCAAGGCGCTGCAACAGTTAAACAGTCAGCAACAGATCACTTTGCAATCCGGCAAAGGGAATGCCAATAACCCCACTTTGGTGCAATTTTCTGTACTAATTTCGAAAACTAAGCAGCAAATCATCAATATTCAGGTACGGATATTAATTAGCTCATATAAATATCGGTGAACCTCGGTTAAGATTATTATTATAGCAAGGGAAATGTTATTAATTTATTTACTGTTTTTATGGTTGTTTTAGAATCAAATTCAGGCTCAACAAGCGCATTACGTTAAACAGCAGCAGCAAGGTCAGATCGGTGGTTACGATTTTAAATCGAACCCAATGCACGATTCGATCAACGCATTACAGAGCAATTTCGCCGATTTGGGTTTAAACAAAGACCCGGTACGTGTAATCATCGGTTCCAAAGAAGGAATCCGTCGGTTTTAACAATTTTTTTGATAATTGCAGACTCAGCAATCGCAATCACGACTAAACCAATGGATCAACAAAGACAAAGATGAGAACAGCGAATTCAGCAGAGCGCCCGGTTCTTCATCTAAGCCAGTAGCTACCTCGCCGAACATGGCTCCTATTGGACTGACCCAACCTGATGGGTAAGTTGAAGAAAAACACTGATTTTATAAGCATTTGAAGGCATTTATTTTGACCGTAATATTTGAATGAGATTCTTATAACAGACGAACAATTTCCATCAGCAATTTGGCAGGGAATTTTAAGGTACGTTAGAAGTACCTTAAAATCGCCTAATCTGAAACACTATTACAGATTACATTTCTACGCATAGGGACGCACTTTCTACAATAAATAAGAGTCATAGAAAACCGCATAAACTTTTCCTAAACATATTTGGATACCAAGAGATATCGACTTTATTGGCTGGTCTAAGAGCATATTAACTCGGTTTGCCCTAATATAAATCACTATAGTACTAGGTACAGCAAAGAGGCAAATAATTGTCTGTGATTTCTCTCGGTATTCCAGCAGCATTCTCGTATGCATGATCTGTGGATTGGGTTAAACTAATTTGAGTATAAACTTTTAAATATTTTACATTCAGAAAAAGTTCGATCTAAGGACCATATTTTTTTGGATTTTAGACCGTGGTCTAGCGGCCGTTCAGGTGACACCGGTTGGCCGGACTCGAGCGGGGCGGACACCACCAACGACGTAAAAGACGCACAGTGGGGCGCAGCCGCTCAACCTTCCCTGACTGATTTAGTACCTGAATTTGAACCTGGAAAACCTTGGAAGGTAAACACTTTCCTCTCCGGCACACCTTATTCCACTTGTATATATGTATATAAAAATATATGTAATTTCGGAGCACCTCGGCTAACATAGATTAAAACTGTTAATATAAAAAACATTATCTGATTTGGTTTTAGGGTAATCAGATAAAGTCTATTGAAGACGACCCGAGTATCACGCCCGGATCCGTAGTGCGTTCGCCGCTCTCGATCGCGACAATAAACGTCAAAGATAACGAATTGTTCGGCATTAATTCAAGCAAGAGCCCGCCGGCCACCGATGCCATGCAGTCTCTCAGCTCGTCTACTTGGTCATTTAATCCTCCGTCTACCTCCAGTGCTTTTACCAGGTAAGTCCAATTAAACTTAATTAATAAGCCTACTTTATTTATTTAAAAACTTTCTATTTACCTCTATAATCCCTACTTCCCTTCATCAGTCATTCCTAATGAGGTTGAAATAATAAATATGAAAAAGCGCAGATGGAGCTATCGATACAAAATCTACTTTGTGAGGTTACTTATTTTACTTGTTTGTGAAGTATTCCACTAGAATGCGCACACTTCGATCCCCTCCTCCCTTCTGTGTAAATTTACATTGTTATTTCCAAATATTTTCCCCATCAAATTGAACTTAAAACTCCTAAGACTTTTTCATTTCCAATCCTTCCCCAATTGTAATTATACTTTCTATAAATATATGTTCTTTCTTATAATCAGCATTCCATAACCCTTCCCCCCAAAAAAAATTACAAACTGGTCAAAAATCTCCTTAAAGAGTTTTCCTTGCCCACAGATTTATTTAATTTTTACCAGATAAACTATCTGACAAAAGTAAGATTTTATTTGAATAAATAAAGTACTATAGGGACAAAAGTAGAGAACTCACATTTTTTTACTAAATATTTCAACATAATACTTATTTCTTAACTATTATAATTAATTGTGGTTAGAGTATCCCTTATTGACAAGAAACTTTCGACATCGGTTTGGCATGGATTCCAAAAGTTTCATAATGGTTTTTTCTTGCAAAACTTTTATTAGATCATTTTTATTGCTGATCTGATGTTTTAGACGACAATCTAGTTCCATATTCCATCAGATCCAAATAAATTAAATTTACTTTCATCAGTAAAAAGAACCTTTTTCCAGTCGCTTGTTTTCCAATTCAAATATTTTTTCGCAAAGTTGAGTCGGTCCTTCTAGTTCTTCCTGCTGATAAGCGATTTGTTAGCGGCTCCTCCACTAAAGGAAATCTGCTTCCCTTAGGTGAAGGTCGCGGTCGCGGCTTACATCGCTACCGAACTTGCCTTCCTTTCAGTGTTCTTTACGGTTTTTTCGAGAAGATTAACTTTAAATTATAACTATGTATAGGAGCAACACTAGTCGCTATAGAATTCTTCAAATCGCCA
Organism: Anthonomus grandis grandis; assembly: GCF_022605725.1. Taxonomy (NCBI): domain Eukaryota; kingdom Metazoa; phylum Arthropoda; class Insecta; order Coleoptera; family Curculionidae; genus Anthonomus; species Anthonomus grandis. The sequence continues at coordinate 32,834,236 of NC_065546.1, forward strand.
CTTTTCATTTCATCCTATAAACCAAAAAAGGCAGTAGGTACCTGTAAGAGGGAAATACCATCACTTATTTATAGAGATTAAGAATCACCAGTCAGACAGTTAGAATCTTTACATTAAAATGAGCACATTACATTTCAATATTTTCAATATATTTTTGATAATATAGAAAAGAAAATTGAACGTTGCAATTATAACAGCTATCAGGCAAACGCTATTTTAGCTGAAGAAAAACTGGTAGTGATATTAGGGTAAGTACACTTTTGATTTATAGTTTAATTTACCTAAATGCAATGTTCGGTTCTCAACAAGAAATTAATAAATAAATCTTCAACTTCGGCGAATTTCGAGTTTTAAAATTAGAAATTGTCTTGCTCACGACGCTCTAATACTTGTCTCATAGAAATAGAAAATAGAAATAATTTATTCTACAATCCATAAACATAAACAAAGTCATAGTAATTTTTTTTTACAAAGCACCTAGGTGAAGAACCTGTGTGTGCCTAATAATTTTATTAGAATTACATAATTGTAGCTATTCTATGATCAGAACTTAAATATATATCTACATAAAGATTTACCCTATAATATATAATAAATTACTAATATTATATTAACACAGTATATATAAACTTAAGATAGGTACTAACATCATTTTTTTTATTTTATTTTATTTATTTATTTATTTTTCCTAATAGTCAACTAAACTAACCCATACATACTTTAATAGGTAATAACATTATGATAACAGATATCTTCTATTTTTCCTGTAAGCTTAGATTGGAAATAAAGTTTGATGTTCAAAGATATAATCTTTCGCTTCTTTAATAAATTTTTTCGTATTATTTAATGACTGTATTTGATATGGCAATAAGTTAAAAAATTTTGGACCCAGATTTATTATACATCTTTGATTTAATGATCTTTTACTTTGTGGTACTATGATATGCCTCTCCAAATTTATTCTTGTTTGATGGCGATGGTTAATTAGGTTTTGAGTGTTATATTTCTTTTTAGTATAAATTACATATAGCCAATATATAGAGTTTTTAAGTTGCAAAGTTCTTTTGAATAAAGTTCAACTGTGGGACATAACCTTGGTTTTTGAAACATAATTTTTACAACTGAATTTTGAATTATTTTTAATAATTCCAAATAGGTGGCACTTGCTCCCCCTAACTGAGATTCCATATCGCAATATCGGTTCAATCAGAGATTTATAAAACATCAATAGAAGTTTTTTAGTTAGTATCGTTCTTAACAGACAAAATTTTCCTAGTAAGGCCCTGATTTTTGCAGTAAAATATTGAGCGTGCAAATCCCAGCGTAGGTGTTGGTCCAATATGATACCCAGGTATTTTATATTTGTTACGGCATTTATAGGTTCATTAATGGTATTAATCATAATATTTTCATAATTCGGACGACTTACATTAGTTAAATTACATAATTTATTTTTTACTGCATCCCAGGTATCAGCAGTAAATATTGCTATGGTGTCATCTGCGAAAGAAACGACTTTACCCCCTATGTCAAGACTAACATGTTTACATATATTTTGAACAGAATTGGTCCCAGTACGGTTCCCTGTGGTACACCCATATTGATTATCTTTTTTTTTTTATCATACCAATCTTGTGTGCATCAACTATTTTTGTACGACGATCTTCCGAGAAGCCTTGCCGAGATAAATACTATATTTGGTTAATTCTTACGTGAGTTTCTCTATTTATGTCCAACCTAAAATATTGGGATTCGTACCATACATCATGATGGGCAAAAAACCCCGTTGTTAAGAGTGAAAGTATTTTTAGGAAATAGTAATTTAGTATTTATTAAGGTTTTCAAAATATAAGGAAGTTTAAAAAGTTTTTCTACTTGTCTGATAGTGTAGATATAATAACGCCCAGTCGCTGAACAATAACATCCTTTCCGCCTAAAACTCCTCCATAACCATTTATCAAAGTCACCTTAACAAATTCCACCACAGATTATTCCTTAGAACATTGAAAGGCTAGAATTAGTAAACAACGACTTTGTTTGAGTTCAACATGTGCACAGGGGCAAGGGGGGTGTTTTGTTCACAAACATATCGATTCCCTGTTGCCGATTCCAAGTTTACATGCATTTTCAAAATAAGAAATTTTCAGCTATATATCAACACATAAAATTATGTTCAAAATAAATATATATATTTATATAAAAATAAATATGTAAAATAATGTTAATGTTATAATAATTTTGAAAAAGGAAAAGGTTGACTATTATCAGTGTTTTTGTGAACTGGTACTACAGAAAAAACTTGTGCCGCAGCATGGGAAAAAGGCGATTTAAGCCGATCTTTTCACAAGTAAATATCGATATTGTCATAACATCATATCAAGGGACAACTGTCGGTCGTCATAAACGTAGAATAATAAAACCTCATTAAAAAATCTATAATAATTATAAAATATTAAATTACCATAAAAATGCTTTTTATTAGATAAGTACCTTCAATGAAGTACGTTAAAAAAAAACGCATAGAGTTCATACACGGTAATATTGTTCATAATTTAAAGAAGAACCCAATCCAAAGGTGTAAATAGTATTTCAATTTCAATGTTTCAGTACGTTTAGTTCTGTCACAGATTTACAGAATACCAGATGCGAAAGATCGCGGATATAAGCTCCCGATATTCGATTCCCTTGAAAAGGATGGTTTGGACTGGCCGCACCAATGCATTTTTAAGTTTTTTTTTTGTAGGGATAGATGTTCTGCACTATAATTTCGCTGGGATATTATAATGCATTTATAATGTCAAAATAGAAATAGGCTTAAATAAAACAGAATGTAAGGGTTCTTGAGTACATTTTTATTTCATTTAACAGATTTAAGGATCTTATTTAATAAAACATTAAAGATGAAACAAAATTTTTAATTTTCTTTTAGTTTTATCTGATTTTTTGGCAGATGATAAATCTCTGTTGGCGAATTTTAAAGTATAAAATATTTTAAGTCATATAAATAATTTTATTAAATACTGGAAAGGAAAGTTATCACATGGGTGAGTAAAATTAATGCTTTTCATTATCTCGAAATATTAACTTATTAACTCATCTTTTGGAAATCTAAATAACGTCGTCCACCACTGTGGCTGGAACAATAAAGATATACACACTTATACCCCCCCATTTCAACAAAAATAATACTAAAAAAAAATATTTAAAAAAAATACAAATATATTATTTCAATTTAATTATTAATCATAAACACGCGTACTACCCAAATAAAATTAGAAGAACGCGGCGCGGAGGCTTGCAGCAAATTAAACCCCTTGCCACCGTGACCGTACTAGGCGGGTGATGGAAATCCATCACCCAGAAGGCGTGTCTGAAGTCTGGCGCTCGCACGCGTATTTTCGATCAGTTTCGCATCTGTATTCTGTAAATCTGTGGTTCTGTATTAAGGAGTTCCATATAAAACCGTGTTGCACAGATATTTTAAAATTAAAAATAAAATACTTTCTTTGGGAGTTTTTAAACAAAACTTTTACAGATTATTTAACTAATTTTTGTCTAAGATGTCACTTAGATAAAAAAAAATCTTAATCTTTTGGAAAACCACCCCTAACTACTTCCCACACACCACGATTTTTTGACGACCAAGCAATTTTTCTTCCTTAATGGTTAATTAATCTTTTGCTTCTTGGTTGGGCCCACTCTCTTCCCAAAACCTTTCCTAACTTAATCAATGAAAAGAGTAACACCCAGGACCGGGTAAGCCCAGTATAAAACGCCGTCAATATGTTATAAATAAAAATAAGAGTAGTACATGATGAGTAATTGATTTTCGTTTACACAGCCCCCAGATCAAACTGCCAACAACCAAAGGTAGCCTTGGCGACCTGAACCCCGGCACCGCGGTGACCTCGGAGCTATGGGGCGCCCCTAAATCGCGTGGACCCCCGCCCGGTCTTTCCGGAAAGGGCGGCTCTCTGGCCAACGGTTGGACCGGACCTCTCGGTGGTGGTGGCGCCGCCCCCTGGTGCGGCTCCACCAACGTCGGCCAACGTAACTCAGGCAATTGGGGCGGTTCGACCGGCGGCACTTCCCAGTGGTTGCTATTGAGAAATCTTACTGCACAGGTGAATTTAGTTTTTTTTTTCCTTATATTGTGTGAGTGTTTGTTATTAAGTCTGTTCACCGTGTAGGTTTGTGTGTAGTTTCACCATTTTACTTTTATTTATTTTTTTTTTGATTTTACAGCTTTTGGGGAGCGGATCAAATTGATAGTTAAGACGGTAAAAATTAATTTTGGGAGGGTTTTGAGCCCTTATAAATCGTGTCTTAATCGTGTCCAGGCTTATGAATCATTATTTTGTACAAAAAAAATAGGAACAATTTGCAGGTTCAAATGTTTAAAAAATGATCGGACGTACTTTTGAATGCCTGAAAAATATGAAGAAAGTGTGAAAAAATACTTTCAATCTCTTGAAAACAGAAAATTATTCGAGAAGTCTGAAAAACCTTTTAAAAAAATCGTGAAATGTCTGGAATAAAAGGAAAATATTTCCAATTCCTGAGAAAGATAAAAATGACGTCTAATGCCTGCAAGTCATAATAAAATTACTGGAAAATGGCAAAAAATAGTTCCAATCCCTGAAAGACAGAAAATTATTCAAAAGCCTGAAAAACTTAAAACATTTTGTGCAATATCTGAAATAAAATGAAAAAATATTTTTCAGTACCTGGGAGACATAAAAATGTCTTCTGATGCCTTCAAGCCATAATAAAACTACTTCAAAAGCCTGAAAAACGTAAAACACTTCGTGAAATATTTGGAATAAAGTGAAAAATTATTTCCGATTCATAAAAGACAACATACAAATGAATTCTAATGCCTGCAAGTCATAAAACAGCTACTCCAAAAGCCTGAAAAATAAGAGAAAAATGTTCCAATCCCTGGAAGACAAAAAACTATTCAAAAAGCCTTCAGTAAAATTAAAAATTACGTCCAATTTATGGAAGACAAAACTGAAGTCTAATCCATGCAAGTCATAAAAAAACTACATCAGAAATCTGGAAAATGAGAAAACATGGTTCCAATTCGGTTCCAAAATGATTGAATAAGCCTGGAAATCGTAAAACATTTCGACAAATGCCTGGAGTGAAAAGAAAAATTATTTACAATTTATGGAACATATAAAAATTACGTCCAATGCCGCTCAAATGCTTGGAATTAAACGAAAAATTGCATCAAACGCCTAAAATATATGGGAAATTATTTTCCATTAATGAAGAAGAACATTAAAAGCCAATAAAAGTTATTAAAGGTTATGATCGTAAAATTTACGTCAATAAGACATTGAATGCCTGGAAAAATATTTAAAATTAAGTCAAAAAGCTGAAATATACTGCAGTATCAGCTAAATTCCGAATCCACAATAAAAATTTACAAAAGCCGTAACTTTTTTATACATTTTAGGAAAAATGCAATTTAACCAAAACTAACCCAATTTTATGCTCTATTACACGTTTCAGTTCATTTTATTTAATCAAAAAGCGAATAGTTTTCACTTACATAAATTTTCCATTTTGGTGTCGTTGTCACTCGTTTACTTTTTAGATTGACGGATCGACTTTGCGAACGCTTTGCATGCAGCATGGTCCGTTGCTAAGTTTCCACCTCCATCTCCATCAAGGTTTTGCACTTGCCAAATATTCATCGCGCGAGGAGGCCACCAAGGTACGTATCTAAACATATCATCCTTTTTAATTCAAATAAATAGCATCGTATAGCTACGATTCAATCAAATTGTATTATGTTTATTTAGATAGTCCACGAAACGTTTATAAGGTTATTGATAAAATCAGAATCATATACAGTACTCCACAGAAGTTCGGAAACATTTAATAAAATTTATATTTATTAAAACTAGAAAGTTTACATATCTTTTTGATTATAATCATTCATCTATTGATAAAGTTAGCAGGCATTACTTTTTCGTATTTTATAAGGTATTTTGTAGTATGAATATTTGTTTATTTTTATTTAACGCATATGGGACTTTTTGCTTGATATGGAGAACACAAAAGTTTGGAAACATTTATTAACAAAATATTTGTTTTTTGTCCACAAGGACAAATTATCTATTATTCAGTAGTTTCATATAAGTTATAGTAAGATAATGTTGTGCTCTTAGAACCTGTTTAAATATTTCGACAAAGATACTTAAAATAAAATTATTATCTGTGGATTTGAAGACTAAACCAAGTGAAGCATATCAGAATGGTACAAAATTGATTGATATTGCCAAAAATTTTAATATGTATCGTGGAACTTTCTCTAAAATAATAAAAAAAAATATAAAGACAGTATACAGGTACAGCCAAACCTGCCTTTAAAAGTGGACGCCCGCGGAAAACTTCTGTAAATACTGATCGCATAATAAAGCGTATTTCCACAGCTAACGCCAGAAAATCGGCAAAACAAATTCGTAATAAGCTTATTCATGATCAGCAGTTAGAGTTTGTCTAGCTAAGGAAAGGTACACCATCTGTTTCAAAGCTGCGCCAAGTTTTGTCTCCTAATAACGCGCGATTAGCGACAGTAGCGCGCCTAAAGACATAAACACTAAAAGGCACAGAACACAAATATAAGAATTAACGCAACGGCACTGTTTATATGCAAATCGGGGCGATCGATACCGTTGCTTTGGCAGCATTGACATTTCCACTGAAACCGTGAGACGCAGATTGATAGAGCATGGGTTATTAGGAAGTCGTCCCTCGTCCCGTAAAGAAGCCATTAATTTCTCGAGCAAATCGACTAGAACGTATCAAATTTGTTAGAGAGCACCTTTTTTGGACCACAGAAAAATTTTTTACTTTTCGGTACTGAGGGGATTAAATTTGTAAGGCGGAAAAAGGTTTGATTCAAAATACCAGTTGCCAACAGTGAAATGTGGAGGAGGTGGAATTATGGTATGGGGTTGTTTTTCCAGGTCCAGACCGGGTCCAATTGTTCGCATAGATTAGAAAATGGATAAACATGTTTATATGGAAATAAAATAAAAGTCATATGCCGAAAATATGCCTCTAATGGCAATTCCAATTAGACAACGACGACGACCCGAAACATACTGGTAAAAAATTAGTTTCAAGAGAATAATGTGAATGTTACGGAATGGGCGCCACAGTCACCACTTAACCCAATAGAAAACCTCTAGGATCAAATAGATAGAGATATCAGGTCATATAAAAAATAAAAATGATTTAATGCAATAAAATTGGAATGGGAAAAACTGTCTGTCAAAAATTGTGCCAAATTAGTGGATTCTATGCAAAATAGATGTAATGCTGTATTAAAAGCTATAGGCTTTGCTACTAAATATTAAAATTTTATATATTTTTGTTTCTGTTTCCAAAATTATGTGGTACCAATATTTCAGAATTTCTAAATAATATGTTTTAGATTACTTAATTTTATAATTTAAGTAATCTAATTTATTTTCGGGGTATTTTTTTGTTATATGAAATGTAAAGTAATATACCATCTCGTTAAATAACATTTTTATTCTCATATGCTATGACATTAAAGATTAATTTAGATTTTATTACCCCTCTTAGATGTTTCCAAACGTTTGTGAAGAAGTGTATATACAATTCAGTTTTAAGAATTGACAATGTACCATTGCTCATCAGTTCTTGGACATAAAACTATTAATTTTCATAAGGATTATCATTAATCACCGATCATTTACGAGTTATTTTTAATTGGAAAAATGCAATAAAGTTGGTTGAGAACAAAGAAATATATGGTTTAAGTTCTTAAAGGCATCGATAATTAAAACTTGTCATTTGTAGGCCCAAACTGCGTTAAATAACTGCGTCCTCGGCAACACGACAATTTTGGCGGAAAATCCGACCGATTGGGAGGCCAACACTCTCCTGCAAAGTATCGCGAATCAACAAGGAGGAAATTCTGGTGGATGGCGCAGCTCATCTACGAAACCAGGTATGAAATTGTTTTTCTGGCATAATTTTCATGTGACTTTAATTCGCTTTAAATAGAAAAACGTCTTTCTCTCAGCCTTGATTCAAAACGTTAAATTATTTTACACATTTTTTGGTGAAACTTTGTTGCGTTGAATAGATTTCCTAATCATGCTCGTAAATGTCTAAAAATCATTTTATATCCATTTAAATCATAACAATTTTATCTCAGGTAGCAAATTAATTAAAATTTCTTTATAAGGAACGAAAGTTTAGTTTTTTTTCTCAGGTAATTGTAATAGGTGAACGCACTCTGTAAATGAAATTTGATTGTAATTTTAAAAAAATGACAAAGGCGGAATCTACATGCTGGCCTCGGTTCAACCAGTCAACACATAATAATTCTTGAGCCTTTTCTTTTGTTCAAACCCGTTTCTTATAATGGTCAGCTGAATCTATTAATTCTTACCACTACATGGATATTAATAATGGTAGCATAGTAGCAGAAGTAGACCGTGTACCAAACATAATAATGCGACAGATTAAGAAATTTAAGAAGCAATCTAATGTAAAAGAAGAAAGTCTTATTTATAAAATATATTCATGCTGTGTTATTTATAACATATGGTACAAAACTTAGTTGCTCTCCTAAGTCAAGCTTAAGTTCTAGCTATGTTATCGATTTTGTTCTACCCAACTAGCATTTTTGGCAACAGCTACGTAATCGCGACTATAAAGAATACTTTAAAGTTGTGGTTACTAGTCGCGGGAACCGTTTAGGCACCGTTCTATTACCACTTTTTTACCAAAATTGGGAATGATTTTGCTGTAGCAAATACGTAATTCTATCGTCCCGGAACTTCTTTATAACGTCCCATAGTGGTTTTCGCGATGTCATAAAGTAGTAATTGTGCAGTGCTAGTTACTAAGAAGTTACTGAGACAATATTATGCAAACATTTTGATTCTCTTTCTTTGTCAACACAAATAATTTTATATGTCCGTCTTTATTCTAAGTGATGGCATTGTATCGGGGTTAATCTATACTTCATATTGTATTTAATATAGCTGATATTATCGCTTACCGGAGTGGAAAAATGTAAATGAAGCAAATTTTACTGTTAAACATAGGCAATATAGGACGAAAATAAAGAACCCCCCTTATTAAAATAATGACTTAACAAAAAAATATACCAAGTCTAAATATTTAAATTTAATTTTTTAAAGAAGGTAGATAATTTTTACTCCTCTTTACTCCTATAAATATAAGAAGTCTATAATTTAATAAAAATTGCATAAAATGTAAAAGTATTCCGATTTAGCAAATTGATAAAATCGTGCAATACCTTTTCACAAAATGGAGTCAAATAATTTAAAAAAATATGGCGAATTGTTGTTAGAGTTACCAAGAAGTTTCTTTTGTTACTTCAAAGTAAAAATGACTTAGGAATAAGTAAATTGTTTCAAAAAAATGCTACTATAAAGTATATTTTACTGCATAGTAGAAATAATTACTTAAAGGTAATTTGCTTTAATAGCCAAGGTGGTAAATATTACTTTAAAGAAGAAATAAGGGTAACTATTTCGGTCTTGTTACTGATAATATTACTTCAAAGTGTATTACTGCATGGTAATATTTTGATGTTCCTATGTAGTCGCAAGAACTTGAAATTTAACTTTGTAATTGCGCTTAAACTTAAAAGTTCCCATTTAATCGTCCCACCGACCAATATTTTCTACTTTATAGTAACGACGTTGTAAAGGTAATTAGGTGAGGTCGCTAAGCGGTTCAGCTACCGTCAGAGTTACCGCAAAGTAATAATTACTATATAGTCAAGTATTAAGTTAATATTACGTATTTCTTACTACTATTTTTTACTTGGCAGTTATTTAAACTTATAAGATATTTTTTTGGTACCAGTTATCGATTTATTACTTGAATAAAGTAATATAGTCAAACAATGTTGTAGCCGTAACTAAAATTGCTAGTTGGGTATTGTAAAGTATCATCAAAGCTCACAAGGAGGATAAAAACTGTTGATGGCTCAACAACAGTTTTAAGTTAACTTAATATATACAGGGTGTTCATTTTCATTTTTCATTTTCATTTCAAAACATCCCACCACGGATTTATGGAAAACCACTGTTAAAAAAAAAAAACGCCGAAATACGTCAAAAGGTTTGTCAAGGGGGACAACTTTGTAACCCCTTAAAAATTTTAAATGGTAAGTGGTATCGAGTAACAGCTTGTTTAAAAGGTCTTTCAAAGTCTTTTATTTTGACGTTTGATTTCTTTAAATCGGTCGATTTGTTTTCGAGAAAAATCTTTGTTTATCTTAATTTGTTCAGATAGAAAACAAAAACATGAAAATATCAGTTTTTATTTCAATAAGTGTTCAAAATGTTGCCCGTTAGTTTTTCCCACGTCTAATCTTCGGAATTGCTGTTTATGTTGGTAGTTTCCGTTTTAAATTATAAAGGAATTGTAGATTTGGCAAACCCTAACGGGCAACATTTTGAACACTTATTGAAATAAAAACTGATATTTTCATGTTTTTGTTTTCTATCTGAACAAATTAAGATAAACAAGATTTTTCTCGAAAACAAATCGACCGATTTAAAGAAATCAAACGTCAAAATAAAAGACTTTGAAAGACCTTTTAAACAAGCTGTTACTCGATACCACTTACCATTTAAAATTTTTAAGGGGTTACAAAGTTGTCCCCCTTGACAAACCTTTTGACGTATTTCGGCGTTTTTTTTAAACAGTGGTTTTCGATAAATCCGTCGTAGGAAGTTTTCAAATGAATACCCTGCATATTTTAAACCATTTTTATGAGTGTAATATTTCCTAAGAACATAGAAAATTTTTTATTCGTTCAGATTTTTGGAATAAATTGAATTTTTTAGTTATGCTTAGATATTTTTTCTTATAACATTTAAACGATCTAAAATATGGTTGAAAATTGGCTTTATTTACAACAGTTTCGATACTCTGGTAATTTATCCTTTACATTTTTTTTTACTTGGATTATTTGCAGGCTGATTGAGGTACTCGAAGGAATAATTTTATAGTTGAACCATTTTCGTGGATGTAATACATTTTCAGACCTGAAACCACTTTTGTTCGCCAAGACTCAAAAGTTAAAATAAATGGAACCCATTGGATTTTTTTCTTATTTTTGGACATTTTCCTTTATAACTTCCTTGGCAGTATACTAAAGGGCACTTTGTAGAATAATTCAATGTAACTTTTTTTATCACAAGTGAAAAATTGCCTTAACTACAACTGTTCTCTTCGTCGGGTCAATTATACATTAAATAAATACATTAGTTTCGTTAGACACTTAAAGGCTTTGTTGAGGCACTCAAATGGAATTTTTACTTAAGAAAAAATGCCTTTTAAGGAGTAGTTTCAGGTGGGAACCATTTTTATGGGTGTAAGACTTTTTGTTCTCCAAGACTAAAAAGTCTTTTGAAAAAAATATTTATAACAAGTTTTGGTTATTTGTTAATTTATTTATAATTTTTTTGATTTAACTACAAAAGTTTTTCAAAAATTCTCTTCTATAATGGATGTGGTGATCTGATCTGGAAAGGTTAGTCCTTGTGTGGCGTTAACTTTAAAGTGTTACTATTTTGCCAAGAGTTTGCAGACGGTAGCTCAGAATTATTGGAGGCTTGGGATTGTTCGAAGGTTCACTTATGACTGGCTATTGAGAATCTAAACTTGATTATAACTATTAAATAAGAGGGCGCCCTTTAGTTTTTTTTTAAATGAAAGAAAACTAAGAAACATACTTGGTATAGAGGTTTTAATTAACAAATAAATGACCCTGGATAAGGTAGATTTAACGAGGCAAAAAAATCTCAACAATACAACCAAATTATATTTACATCAAAGATATGTACACACCTCACGTTCCAATCTAATAAATGTTAATAATTTGCTATGAATTAAAATATGAATAATGTTGATATGGTTAAAATAAGTTTGACAAAAGTAACAATTAAATTATGATTTCGCTACTAGGTAGATTTCAGCACTTGAAAAATAAATCGCAATTATTAAGTTTTTAGTATATATTTGTATTACGCAGGGGAAAGTTCATGAACCTTTTTATCTAGTTAATACCAAAAAGGGTACTGAAAAATACTGAACAAAAAATAACTAATATTATAGATAAGAAATTGACGTATTAAATTATGACATTGATTAAATATTTGTAACGTTAAATTGAAATAAAAGGTATATTAATAAAAATTTAAATCAGTGAGACAAATCTATGGTTAGTAATATTTAAATAAATGGAATAAACTGGCCTGTATATTCCTCCAAGAAATGAACGGCTAGCCTTCAAAATCGAGGCTGTGAATGTATGCCATTTGTAGCTCAGCTATCCGGACTGGGAATCTCTAATACTAGCTCTAACTCTGGCTCCAGCTCCACCGCTTTCAGCAATTTCCCGGGGAAATCAAAAGCCTGCAGCCATCAACAATTGAAGAAGAATAAAGAGGAAAACGGAAAAGTAAAACCCTTGCTAAGTTTCATTATCTATCCATCAAAATCTTGGGCATCCTGCACCAGAATTATGAAATAAACGGTTCCCTAAAGGAACAATATTAAGGACCATATATTAAAAACCTTATATTAAAAACCATATTGGCCACTTCCTGCTTCACAAATTTCGGAAATAAAAAAAAACTGGCCTTTTACGTGCGCTCCTACCTGCCACACGGGAACAAATCCTCGAAAAAATGGACGCAGTACCGACTAAATCAATAACGACCCCACCTGTCGCCTGAGCAGTCAATATCAGCCAATCAGAGAAAATATTAATGACGGACCGTCAACAGAAAGCACGGATAATTAAACCAGGAGAGTGATGCGTTACAGTAGTAATGTGTCATTGACAGTGTGAGTTTGAAGAAATATGAATAAAAGAAGTTGACTGAAATTATTAATGTAATTATTGAAATTAATGAAATGTCAATGAAGCGTGAGTGAACATAAGGAATAGAAAAATAAAACGCTACACTTGTCCTCAGATTCAGAACCTATTTACGTTATTATCTCATCCTGATTTACGAGTACTTCAATACGTCGCGTGTTAACTTTCTAAATATTGGCATGCGTTATAGCTAGGTTAATTTCGGTTTATTCCATCAAATATAGCGCAAAAACAGTTAATAAATAAACTGTAAATATCCTGGTGGCTCGCGGAATTAAATTCACGGAAAGACAAAATAGCTGTTTGGGCTTAAGGAATAATCATTTTTGGAATGAGAAAGATATTCTAGGTGAATTAGCAAAAACAATATACATACCCTCCTATTCTTCTGGAAGTTTTCCAGAAAGAATATAACGAGACCACGATTTTATAATATAAGCCAAAATGCAATACTTTTTCTTTAAAAGGAAATAAATAGGTCAACTAAGTTAAAGAGAATACCGAAAAACTTATTCTTTTCTCGTTTAAATTTGCATACTCCTCTCTTTTGAACTTTGTTTTAAATTGACTTAATTATTTTCTTTCTGTTAAGTTTTGTGAAAGACTTAAAAAAAATTGTACCAAAATATTTAGAGAAAATCTACATATAGAATGTGATTGTTCCCATTAAGGTGTTTTTTGAAATAATTGATTAAATCCCCAAACCCTATTTGAGGTAATTGAATATGTTCAAAAATGATAGTTTAAGTAAGAAACGTACTTTCGTAAACTATCAAAAAAAAAAATCCACATAGAAAATAAATCCACAAAACTAAGGAAAGTATAGCTACATAAGAATGTCTAATGAATAACTAATGTTCTACCCACTAGGGCACCATGTGAATAATTATTTTAGAACTTAATAGAATACGTTGTTTAACATTTTAATTTCGGAGAAAATTGCAAAAAAATATTCTATATATATATATATATATATATATATATATATATATAGTTTTGAATTTCACTCGTCTATCTCATTCTCTTGTGAATGTTTTTGTCTTACATCACTTACCTATAGATAAAGTCCATATAAAAAATTATTAGTTATACTAGATCCAAAATTGACTTAACTAGAGCAGTGTTGGTTTTAAAAGTAATTTTTACACTGATTTGTTAAACTTTTCTAAGATCCTTTGAAAACTTGTGCTTACTGTTAATTATTACCATCCCAAACCTTAAAAACGGATATAACCTCCTCTAACGGATTTTTCAAATATTTCTATTAAAAAGCAATATTGAGGCTGCCGATAGCTTTAAAAAAGTGAAATATGTAATTTATAGGTGGTGATACATGGAGCACCGGATGGTCCAACAATCCAACGAGTTTATGGGCGACCACGCCTCTGGATTCAAGCGACCCCGCCCGAGCCACCCCCTCGAGCCTTAACTCCTTTTTGCCCAACGACCTATTGGGCGGCGAGTCGATGTAAATTAAAGGCAAGTGAAAATAAGTCAGGATAAGAACAAATAAGCTAAAAAAAATTAAAATAAATAAATAAAAAGATATATTTATAGATAATCAATTGCAGATAACAGTAAGAAATGTATCAGACTTTAAACCCGCGTTTCCTTTCCGAATTAGTTTGGACTATTTAATTTTAATATTTGGATGATATTTATTGATGTATTATTTGATTCGAGACAAAGATCGACTTTTTACTGTTGATGTAAATGTATTTCTACTATTAATTTTTAACGAGGTGATTTTATATAGTTGTTGTTTTAGAATATATTCTGTTTTTTTTATGATTAAGGTTAAAGTAAGGGGGAAGTTGTAGGAGTAAAACCAAAAGTAAACTATAGGAATTTTCCTGTAAATTATGGAAAATTGGGAATAATTTTATTTTGCGTTCTTATTAATTTATTTTCGAGTTGCCATTTTTTGTTTTGTAATTTTTCCGATCGTTTTTTTTAGTTTTCACTGGTTCTGTGAAAATAATTAAGAATTATTATATTATATATAACTAATGTATTTGTAGCTTTAAACGGAATAGTTAAACCATTGTGTCAAGAAGAATAGTGACTTAAAGAAAGAGAGGAAAATAATCCGACTGCGATGCGTTTTTTGTTATTTCTTTTATTTAAAAACCGAGCTCAATAGAAACGCACCAAGTGACGCATATGAAAATATGAAATGTAACCTAAACTAGTCCCAATTAAGAAAAGGTTTATTATTAACTATATTATATAATGAAATATATATTATATATAACTATGTGACCAAACTCATGATAATTACATTTTATATATTTCGAGCTCTTAGAATAGACTTCTCATATAATTAGATATTTTCCTATATATTAACACTTTGTAATATTAATGTTGTTTTTAATTATTATTATTAATATTATTACTGTTTAATCGGTTAATTTAATGGTACCTAAGTTATTTTATAATGATTACGTTTTAAGTGACTCGGTGTGGTAATCTTTTCGTGGCATGTATCCTATCCTATTTTCGTTTTCAGTTAAGTAAGGCGATTGGAAAAATTGCGCAGGGGTATATGTGACGAGAGTGATGATGTGGTGACATTTCGATGCTTCTTGGGCTAATTTTAGATGAGTGTCAGTTAAAAGAAAAGAAACCTTTTATTTATCTATAAATGTGATAAATCTGCAAGTTCGTTAAAGACTGAGTTTTATATTAGCCATTTTTTAAAATAGAAGACCACATTAGCAGATGATTAAATTGTCGTTGTCGGCCCAAGAACTATCCTAAATAGATTGTTAGTTAGATCGGGCAACTTATGGCATCGTTTATTCCTCACCAGCAAATCATACCGACTGGCCTATTTAAGTTAAAAACGGATTTCTCAAAAAACACATGTCAATTTTCTTATCTCTCTGGTCGAAATAATGATGCCACCCCCGTTGCCGGATTGTTGTTGTCCGTTACGTCACCGTTTTAAAGGGAGATGCAAACACTCTCCCGTCCCCGCAGAACCTGTGATCTCCTATTCCTGATATATCAAATTACACTTACAAATTATACATGTTTACGTAAGCTGTTAACTAAAATATTTTTGGGTTGGATTAGTCCCAAATTAAAAAAATAAAACACCACACAATCAGTTCTTAGACTGCACGCTAAATGAAAGTATTCTTAAATAAATTTAAGTAATAAATTTGGGAAAAAAAACCAAAATATCGTTAATGAAAGTTTATTATTATACCCTTAAATCGTAATGTATTTCTGTGTTTAATGGATGTGTTAGCCGTAGACTTTGAATATCGTTACATTTTTTTAGTCTGTATAAACTGTGATTGATTTGATCACAATAAGAATTAACAAACATGTGTTATCGTGGTGTTCATACAATATCGAGATTCAACTTTATAGCTAACCAAGTGTGAAAGAGTGAGAGATTAATAAATAATATTATTGTCCCGGCTCACTGTAACTTGGACGTTACGCGACTTATTAAGCAAATGGATTCAGATTAGTCATAAGTTTTTTTTTTAAATTTAAGATAATCGTTAATGTTTCGGTACGCCCCATTATGCCTAAGATCAATCAACTTTGATTCAAATTACAAGGCATTAATATAATGTTCATATTACATCTCTTTTTAATGGCCGACTAACTCGTATTAGATACGACGTTTCGTTTCTTTTTAATTATTAGGATTTTTGGAAATTTTTACAAACATTATAGCTCAGGAGTGCTCCAAATTGCCTAGAATAAATCCTTGTTTATTCCAAGTTCTATCCCCCTTGTGACCGAAATGTCTGGATGTTTTTTATTCCAAATGCTAGGAACATCACTTTGGTATATTTTACACCAAGAGCCAAACATTCCAAAGCTTTTTCTCCAGAAAACTAATTTAAAAGTTAAACAACGTCGCACCTAATACTCCTTAAAACAACCAAAATGTATTCACGGATCAACTTAAAGTAAACCCTCTAATGATAATCCTCCTAATCTCCATTTTATTTTGTATGTGAATTATATTTTTATTAGTGAGGCAGCTGAACCGAACCTTTTCTAGTCTTTGTTTTATAATTCGTCAATCCATTTGCTCCAAGTTACCAAACACGAACTCTAGTGGCGAAAAAGACTGAAGTTATTCGAGCCTTCAAAGGATGCATTTAACCTCTTTAATGGTATCGTAACGTCCTAGTTAACCGTGACGGTGCGCAGGAAGATTATTTTTATCACCGGAAACAAAAAAAAAACGTCGAATCGTATAAGTTTTAGGTTGGGATGATTTGATCTTCTGACGTTGAACATGAACTAACAGTTTAAAAAAAAGTACATAACTGTGCTGTGACTCTTAAGTGGCTTTTTAATTTTTAAAAATAACTGAAAAAAATCCAAAAAAAAGGTATGTTTTTTTGAGAGGAAAAAACTGTCGTTTCTTTGTTAGCTTTTCAAAGATGGTTGGGCGTCCGTTTAGTAGATCTAGCGATTCGAGTCATATCGTGCAAAAATAATGGAACAATAATAAACTATTATCAAAAATAATATGTATTTTTTAATATATTAGAGTTGAAATTCAAAACAGTAGGTCTAAGAAACGGACGGTTTTTTTTAAATATATATTTAAAAAAAGGTGCAAAAAAACAGGCTGTTCTTTCCAACAGGCTGACACTGCTTTAAACTTTTGAAAAAAGACGCTTTACTTAAGCCTACTGGAAATAATAGACCTCTCTTTTAAGTTCCAAAATAGAGAATATTTAGTATCTTATTGCCAATTTACATTTTAGTATATATGTATTAGCCTTTAGGTATTACGATATTACTTAGTAGTTAAGAAACTTGGTAGTAGGGATATATTGTGTGTTCTTATATAATCGGACAACCACAAAACTCTGAATCATACACTATTAATGCTGTTGGTCAAAACCAACATTTCCTGGTAAAATGGCGAACTTTTTGAAGCAAATAAGCTTTTGTTCTCCCGTTTAACGATAACAGGGTACTACTGGGCGAAAAACTAGATTATTTGCCACAAAACATTCCGATTTTCTGAGGAAAGCAATCAAATAGTAAAAGCCTAGGTGTGTTATTGGCACTGTAATATTTTATTTCGTATTTTAGTCTAAATTTGAAAAAAGCAATGACATTTGAACCCCACACTATCCCGCGCGGCCTTCGTAAGTGGTTGTTAACCGTCAACTAGTAACATTTATCTAAACCGCATAAAATAGAAACGTTAGAGCACTTTGACTATTTTAAAAAATGACAAACTGCCTTTTTGTACAACTTCCAGTCTGAAAGAATTTCGATTATTTTGCAGTAAATTGGTACTAAATCACCATATTTTTTTTCAAAATTAACTTAGGTGTTAGGTACTGTATAGACTCCCCTTCACCGGTGATTTTATACTATTAATGTAAACGGTCGGTAATGTCTTAGAAGGTTCTTTTTTTATTCGCACCAATTGTGAAAACCCCATGTAATCTCTATGGGGTTTTAGGTCAGGACTTTGGAGTAACCACGATTAATAAAGAATTATTTTATCGATAATGTATGTTTGGGAATATGGCACTAAACAGCAAAATTCAAATAAGTTGATAAGCACTCGAATATGTATTTTAATACTTAAGAATTTGGATATTTAGATATTCAGGACATGTTTTTTTTTACGTCAGTTTTTTTTTTTTTTTTTTTTTTTTGAGTAATTTTGAAGAAAGTTCTACTTCAGACTTCTTTTTCTATAAACCATACTCCGATTCATTTTAATTCAACTATAATTTTAATTCAAAATTACAATGCAGTCTTATCTACAGTTAACTTCATAAATCGCCGTAAAATTATAAAAATTAGTGGTATAGGGGAATTATTTTATTTAAATTTCTAACACAAAATTGTACGTATTCAATAATGGACCAAATAATTAGTTATTAAAATAATTTATTCGTAGCGTAATAATTTATTTTAAATAATCAATTATTTAAGGTGCGATTTTGAATAATTTGACCCAAACATGTCTGAATGAAATCACGTGTTTGCTGGAAAATAGTAATTTTCCGAGAATTTCTGGGATACTGGAGTAAATACCCCAAGCTGCCTTAGCAAAAACGTCAATTTCCAACCACCGTCATATAAAAAAAGAACCTTCTCACCACTTTTACCAGCCATGTATTGTGATTTACTTATTAATATAATAATGTATATAATATCAAGTGTGCATTATATAAATACCGGGGTGAAGTATATACTTTGTCAAACTATAAACTTGCACCCCCTAATTAGTTTCCTATCGTCTGATATTTGTGTACCTTTTAATATTTAGATTGTAAAGTTGTTTATTTGTAACAAAAAACATCATAAAAAAAACAAAAAAAAAATATAAGCTCAGCTTAAGTATCACAATAAATAGTCTTAGCCTTTGCACGACTAAATAAACAAACTCGTGGCTAAAATACTGTGAGAACGTAGCAATTTCTAAAATTAAAAGAATCACCGGCGTTACCTGAACTATTTGCAATATATTAAAGCAAACAGCAACGAACGTTCAAGCAGGAAACGTGCATTGATACGTAACTATCAAAATTTTAAAAAAATACGCCTCCTCAACCCCCAAATGAAGCTCATATAACATTTCGTCTTGTAAATACTACAAGTGTTAGATAATTGTTAAAAAAAAAATAATAAAAACAAAACCGTTAGTATTTCGTTTAGGTTTACAGTATTTGTGATCAAAGTGCCACTTGTGTTTTCAAGTATATATATTAAAATATATTTAATCATTGCCACTAAATACTATATTATTACAATATATATTAATAATTAAAGATATATTATATAATGAGTACACCATTGTAATAGAGGAAATAGAATTAATAAGGCGAGTTGCCTATAATAATTATTGTAGTAGTGAAATCTTGGTGTTCGGTAGTTCTAAGACTTATTTAACTTGACCTGACTTAAGTATTTTTTCTTTTTTAATTTAACAGGGGATTATCTCCTAAAGACTTAAACGGTTCTTTAGGTAGATGTTAATTTTGAGTTTCACTTGAACTCACACAAGTATAGAGGTTTTTATTTACTATTTGGGTTTTATGTTACTAATAGTATAACCTTACAAAGGTTCTATTGAGTTAAGGTATCTTCAGGCTATCGGAGAGATTATCGTTTTGGATCTTTATTTTTGGGACTCTCAGCTAATGTCCTTTGAGTGTATTAGGTTTAACCAAAAATTAATCAATTTAAAGGAAAATTTGTGATTCCAGTTGTTTTAAATAATTTGCAAATACGTCTTTCAAAGACATTAAGTTGCAATGTTTTATGTAATTACAAATAAATCTGAAAAATCAAAGGTTTCATAATTTTTAAAAATAAAATTAATAAAAATAAAGACTTCACTCAAAGAGTGTCATGGACAACAAGTCACTTACTATGCGTTAAAGACTACATCATACATGTAGATTTGCAGATTTATTCAACTTATCTCACTAGGCCTTTTACCTCACGTTTTACCTGATGGACCTTAACGATTAATCAAAAATTAGTAACATTTAATCCCAAAAAAAATTAATTTTTTTTACTCTCATGAATCCAAGAAAAATATCCTATAATATTTAACGCTTTCTATGATAAAATTAAGACTATAAAATGCCAAAGTTGTGTGAGCGGTTCGAGTTTTTTAGATTATTTTCAATTCATATCATAGAAACCTACTGCGATACTTATCACGAGCATCATTTAATCTTTTTGTTCTTTCACTCCTCCCCATTGTAAAACGTGTTAGGTTCTACGGCTGATCTTATAAATAACGTCCATATCAAACGTCGCTTTCGTTCTTCTTTAAACGCATTAAAAGATTAGGTGATGTTATTGTTTAACTAATCCGGATCTGTCTTATAGCAACTTTGACAAGGTCACATTAAAGTCTGCCAAAAATTGTAACCCTGACTTTATATAGGTTTAGTATAGAGTTATTTTTATGAATCGGCAATAATAATAATAATAAACATTTACTTTTTAAAATATATAAAAAGTGAGTATTTTAATGAAATTACGGTTTTTAAACACTTTTTCTAAACGGGCCGCCGGTCCTAGATAACATAGAAAGCTTGTCGCTTTTTTAGTGAAATAAATGCGCAATGTGTTTTTCGTATTATATAACACTTGATAATACCAATCGATGTGCCTCTTGACTTTGTTATAATAATAAGTAACTTAAATATTTAAAAAAAATCGTGACCTGGTTGGTCTCAGTTTTGTCCCGAGAATGAATATCTACTTTAACCAATGAGCTTTAACAGAAACTTATTATGTCTTTTTATACGACTAAGGTTAAGTAACCACCAATATTT
This sequence comes from Anthonomus grandis grandis, assembly GCF_022605725.1. Taxonomy (NCBI): domain Eukaryota; kingdom Metazoa; phylum Arthropoda; class Insecta; order Coleoptera; family Curculionidae; genus Anthonomus; species Anthonomus grandis. Next base: position 32,855,467 of record NC_065546.1, read on the forward strand.
GGACCTTAAAAAGGGAGATATAAGCGTACAATTATTATGTTTAAATCTCTTTTAGTTTAAGTGATTTGTCTATTAAGAGAAACTTGCTTACAAAAAAATGGTTTATGGGTAAATTTAAGTGTGTGTATGTGCGTATACTTAATTAAGGGAATTGTTACTTATGCAGTGGCAGCATTTAGTCATTAGTAAATTAGTATTAAGTATAATAATAATAGAATAAGCTCCTGGATAAATTTAAGAACTGTGCAATACTTTCACCCTTAAAGTATTATTTAGTTTGACCTTGGAGGGCTCTAAGCCCTCTTTTGCACAGGTTTTCTTGCCCCTCCCCCTAATACACAATTTCTTTTTTTGTACTCTTGTCACTATATACCAAAGACCTTTTGTGTCATATTATACTGAGTTAAATTTTTTTTTTCGAATTTTCGCCAAATTCTTCCAACCATGGTTGTGATAGTCATAGTATAGCGCTTTCATATTCCACGTGCTGAATTGTGTTTTTTTTTTTCAATTCTACCAATAAGTTGTTAATATAATTAGATCCTGAAAAGGCCGAAAGGTCGCCACTTTCAGCCTTTACAGCACAAAACTCAAGTGCCTATAAATATGTGCAATTGAAAAATTTGGGCCTGACTTATAAGACAGGGTTTAAACATATTTAGGCGAATTGATTGTATATTTAAATCGGCTACGGTTTAGCCCCACTATTGTATAAAAATAAAACAAATTTTGCTGAAGAAACCTAGAAAAAAACTTAGAGAGTAAAAAAACCCGTAAGAATAATGGTGTGATTTTTTGGAGGACTGGCGCACGCAATGGCGTCACATTGATATTTTTATTGAGAAAAATGACTATTTTTTAGAATATCCCGCGATTGCGCGTGCCCGCCGCCTGTCGAGATGTAATTTTTTTGTTGACCCCCGTCGTCCACCCCCCCGTGCGACGCCAAGGGTTTATGCTAGCAAGGTACTGCCAACTGTAAAAAGAATATTGTATGTTCTAATATTATCAGAGTTTTATCGCGTAGGTTAATAATTGTACTATAAAATTTCACTAACCGGAGAGTTGTTCTTTCTGAAACAGGTACGAATAATAAAAAAAACATTTAATTAGTTAGTTGTGGGGTAGTTAAACGGTTGTTAGGCCCTCAATCTCAGGTTTAGGATTTATTTTCTAGTGTGTAAACTAATGAGTTACTAAATGTTACATTCCTTTTGAAAGTAGTTCGTGTTGGGATTTGAAGCATTTTTGTCAATAGGAAACACTCTTTCACTAATTTTAAAATAGACCCAGTACTTAGGACCAAACACAGATTTTTTTTTTGGTATATTTTTAATTCAGTAAACGGACACAAACCTTCAATTGTGATCAAAACAGCAGATGGTTTTTTGACATCACTTTTACTTGGTTTTTGGTTTCAGTTAGATTAATTTTAATGATCCATCTCGCTTTTAAAGTTCCTTAGAAGATTTATTAATTAGTCATTTATGCTTAACTAATTTCTATTGCATTTTTTTTAAACTTTGAATAACTGTTTTACTATTCAAGATAGAGACTTCATTCAAAGACTATAATATAAAAGCAAGACATATATATAACAGCAAGTCAGGTACTAAATTTTATGTAATTTTAAAAAAAATATTAAAAATTAAGAGTTTTGGAGAAAAAGTCAAATTTAGGTTTTTTGCTTTTTTCATGAATTGCATTATTTCCAACAAACAGGATAACTTTTTTACAAATAAAGGTAGAAACTTGATTTAAAAACTGTGGTAGACAATAAGTCACATAGTTTTTTTTTAGGTAATTATTAAAGAATTAGAAAATATCAAGGATTTTGGAGAAAAATTGACAGTTGTGAGCAACTTAAAGATTATAATGGATAACCATTTTTACACACCATGTTTTATATAACCATGAAAACGTCTCAAAAAAAATCGAAAATTATTATAGCATTTTATGGCCTAACTGAACCAAATTCCAAATTTTGCGTTGCCAAATGAACCACTTTTATCCAGTTCTATGCCAGGTACTGCATCATTAACTTTGTGAAACGAAAAAGAACCCAGTTGTTATCGTAGATAAATCAAATTAAAAAAAAAAATGCCTTAAAATGACAAACAAAAGTGTGCTCTCTTTCTAGTTAATTTATATAGTTAATATTTAAGGAACGTAGTTTAGAATAAATTGCCATTGATTGGCCAAGAAAGACTGTAGAGGGATACCAGGTGATTAAAAAAACTTTTAGTTGACCGAGTTCGGCCTCTTTTACCTAAACGTTTTTTTAACAGTTCATTTAATAGGGTTTATAAGACTTGCACAGAATAAAGTAAGAACTTTAGGTCCATCTAAAAAAGGTGCTGTTACAGCTAATTTTTGTTCGTCAACGGAATCTCTACACAATATAATATATTATTTTGGCATTATAAGAGTTTCCTTGTCATATCAATTATTAATAAAGACGGAGTCGTCGGTTATCGATTCTTTTTTTTTTTAAGTGCCAAAATTTCGCTTTAGGAACCTTTTTGCTCATGGCGATTGATCTACGCAGTCGCATACGCTTACTTGCTGTGTGTAATAACTTAAAAATGCAATATGTGTATATATTGGCTGATGAATTCTTGTACAATTGTTATGATTTCATAGTATATTATTGTGTAAATTTACTTAATTGTTAGTATAGAAAATGTGTTATTACTTATTTAAGTATTCGATTAAATTAATTTATACTAATGAAAATAATAATTATAAAAAAAAAATGCAAGTTTCTCTTATAGATAGAACACTACTGTTAGATTTTGAGTATGCTCCGGACTTGTATAATAATGATTACTATGTACTATAAACCAACAACAATTACTACTATATTTTGTTTACGTTTTACGCACGCCCCTTGTGATTTCCTTTCTTTTGTGATATAAGTACAATTTTTGTGATATACTGATAATTATAGCGTATTTTAATATTGTTTTTAGTAATTTGGATGTGTCCAATTTAATTGCACGAGCGTGTTGAAAGTCGAAATTTATAAAACGTACCTCTAATTAGCGATCTTAAGTCGATAACATTTATCTTTAAAAGAAATATTTATTATATTAATAGTGTTTTTTAATTACGAGAAAAGTATCACGTTAGGCATTAGTTTAGCCCTAATATGGGGACATTTCAGTCAAAACATTTTAAGATTCAGACTATGGGGTTTCTTTTTGATCGTCAGATATCTTATAGAATCCTCAATTTGGGGTATTTTTAAACAGAACATTCCTATACACAATTTCATCCCTGTGCGTGAATTAAATACAAACCCCATTTGGGATCATTTTAATTAGATTACAACACTTCTTGAATTAAATGATTTAATCACCGATCCATGATTTTTGTATCTGATCCGCTCTTGGGTGGATCAGATACAAAAATCTCTCTTCATAAGTTATTTTTTTTAAAATCCTTAAAACATTCTCATTTAGATTACCATTGATTGCTCCAGGGTGAAGTACCATTATGCCAAGCAAAATAATAGGCGAAGGGCCCTGTTTACTTCACAATCTTTATTTCAAAAATCCCGACGCGTTTCGACTGTTAAACCATTATCAAGGGAAAACTATGTAGGTAAAATATAAAAGCGTGTTATTAAACTAATAAATTAATTAAAAACATAGTAAAACTTACATGATATTATCAGAAAATGTCCATTAAAAGGTTAAAAACAACGGCAAACACATAACATTAATCTAAAAACATCTCATCACACCGTATATTTACAAACAATAACGGATTTTGGTTTTTTAAAAAAACTCCATATGGGTACTACATTATACACAGATATTTAATACTAGTACGAATAGAAACATCTAGAATCAAACGCGTCGGGATTTTTGAAATAAAGATTTGTGAAGTAAACAGGATCCTTCGCCTATTATTTCGCTTTGCATTCTCATTTAGATTCCTAAAACAATCTTGTTGGGAAAATAGCCCTCTCAAAATAATTGCAACCCATCAGAGGCAACATTTTTGCCTTTAGACATCAGGTTTAGGATTTTTCATGCATAAGGTTCACATATGTCTGCCCTTAACTTGGAACATTCTCAATTAGATCATAAGATTCTTATACAAAAATAATCCTATAACAAATACAAAGGGCCCAAAAATCATTCAATCAGCCCATTAAAAAAAAACTATTTCAAGTATAAGTAAAAAATAATGAGTTAGAATAAAATAAAAAATAAATGAGTTGCGTAAAATGTAAACAAAAAAAGAGTTTAATTATTAGCATCACATGACTTGCTTGTTTCGATTTGGTGTTAGGATGGTATATTCTTGCAACAAATGGCCTAAAACAAGTTCCCTCCTGTCAATCTAGTCCATTTTTAATGTCCAACTGAAAAACTATTCCATTTATTCTCTTGTCATTCTGTTTTGTTGTTTGTATATCTTGTTTTGTTGTGTAGGATCGTGGATTTTTTGTATCTTCCAAAAGTTGTTGTTTTTTTTTTAAGTTCCTTATATGTATTTACTTATCTTATGGGTCGCTTACTTTTAGCCTTGTACTGTTTACTTTTTAGGTTGTTACGCATAAAAAAAAATTATTAAAAAATCGAATAACGCAATATGTAAACTTTCCTGTATTGACAGATTCAAATATGTGATATTGCTGACAATTTTTAAATAATATTGTATCTTCTACCGATATCTATTAAATCTTAAAAGAGAAAAAAAGCATCACTAAATAACATTTTTGACATAGTGATCCATTTAGAGTGTCGATGATGGGGCGGGTGATCCCGCCGCCCCTAAAACTGATTTATAGGCTGTCTGATTTTTTTTGTAAAGACATTTTTAGGGATGTGTACAATATATGATAAACATATAGATTAAGATGGTTTGTAGCATAGACGGGTCTGTCACTAATATGTTTGGATAAAGTCTGATCTGATAAGGGAGAAAAAACTAAACAATAAAAACGAATCTCTGACATAAATAGAAAAAAATAAACGAGGGTTCTTCTCGCCCTTAAACTGTCACTAGGAGGGTAAACTCAGGGACCAGGCCAAAAGTCACGGTGATATCAAGTAGTAAAATGTTATTAATGAAAATCAAATCAGAGAATAAAATAGTTAACATCCCTCAAGTAATTACACTACCCTATTATAAAACTCAATTAAATGTTGTAGAAAGAAAATATTTTCAAATCTGTATAAAATAGTTTTAATGTTATAAAACTACCCGGCTGCACTGTAAATTCTAAATTAATTTAATAATAATAATAATGAATCGAGTCCAATCCAGTCTCCCAAAAAAAAATTAAGATACGTTCGTAAACGTACATTTATACAGTGCAGATGGGCACCTAGGTTTAAGTTAGGTTATGTAAGTGCTTTTGAACAACATATTTTGTTGTTTATGCTCTGTACTTGTAACCCAAATGACCAGTATGCATTCAGTAATAAAGGTTGTCTTAATGTATTGTGTTCTGTTTATTTCATACCCTTAATCTCCTTTTTTCACAGAAAGTATCAATAGAAGTAAAAATCGACATGGCATAAAAGTTTCTCAGGAAAATGTAATAAAAAAAGGCATACAAGTTGTTTTAGATGCAAATCTCCAAGATAAAGCAACTCATTGATAACGTGAACTTGCCTTTGTCCTCTCTGGAAATTGGTTGTCTATGATATAACTCTCTAAATATTAGCTTGTGTGGGCTTTATTAACAAATTACAGAAATGTTACTTTAAAAAGGTGATGTTCTTTAAAAATGACTAACGGTTATATGATATGCAATAAATTTATCTTTCGGTCCAAGACCGTCAAATTAAACCACCTCATCACTAATGTGAAGTTGGCCATTGAAATTGATTTTGAAAATCGAATATCTTGTGTTTTCACAACTAGAGTAGATAAAATGGGCTACATAGCAACAAGTAATGATAGTTTTACTACAAACTCACGGTGGTTAACTAATAACTGTTATAGGCAAATAACGCAAGTGTTATTACGCAAATTTTATGTTTCGGTCAAAAATCGTCAAAGTAAACGAACTCCTTAGTAACGAGAAATTTTCTATTGTCTCTATAAAATCCTCGGATCTCGTCCATTTTCTCTAAGAGACCACACAAAATGTAAACAAACAAACAAAAAACAATGTCAGGGTCTCATAAGCAAATCTTTATTGGCTACAGGTGTTTCGCCCTGTATAAGCAGGGCATCATAAGACCTAAAAACAATTAAAAGGGAGGTGTTTAATATACAATTATTTGCAAAATAAAATAAAATTACCTTAGGAGCTACACATACACTGTAAAACTAACAACAATAATAAACAAAATAGTGAGGTTAGAAACACAATATGTAAGCAAATAAAAAGCTTGTGGTCTTGTTGGGTTTTGAACCGTAGACCTCTCAGTTGCTAAGCGAGGCTTTAACTAATGGACCAGACAGACATGTATATTTGAAATTGTTACTTATAACAGATAGCATGTATACAGTGCATCCCAAAAGTTATGTCTAAATTCATTTAAAATTCAGGGGTGTGTTCGAAAAAAAAAACGCTCGGACCCGTCGATTTTTATTTTAAGTTGCGCATTTTTGTACGCGAAGTTTGTATATACAGGGTTGCTCAAAAATAAATTACGACCATCAACTTAATTTTTTCAAATGAAAGCACCTTTTTTATTTCATTTTTGAATTTCGCGTGGATTTTTACGTATGTTTAATGCATCATGTTCTATACCTAAAGTCAACAGTTATCGAAAAAAAGACGATCAAACATTATTATTGAAGTTCACCTTACGAGTCACCTTATCTCTGAGATTTTTTATACAGAGCAAAATTCTATTCATTCGTGTTTTTTTATTGTTGGCTGGGTTCCTTTTTCTTTGAACAGACTTTAACGGGACAAGTGTATCTCGATTTTCTCCAATTTGAATTAGTTCCAGCATTACTAGCTTTATTTCCAAATCCATTGAACCCAGACTATCCTGACAAAGAACTAATTTTCCAGCAAGATGGCGCTCCTCCGCACTATGCTGCCACTGTGCGTACATTTTTGGATCAAACCTTTCCCAATCGGTGGATAGGAAGGAGAGGACCCATCGAATGGCCTGCTAGGTCGCCTGACCTAACACCAATGGACTTTTTTTTAGGGATACCTCAAGTCGAAAGTATTTGTTAATAGGCCAAATAATCTAGACGACTTAAAAGAGAGAATTCGCAGAGAAGTGCGTGCCATAACTCCGGAAATGATTGAAAATGTGCAACGAGACTTTATTGATCGCCTTGTATATATAGCTTCAAGCCGTGAATGGCAACCATTTTGAAAATTTAACTTAATTTTTGTTCTTTTTTTATTTGTTACAGGAATCGTCTTTTTTTTTGATAACTGTTGACTTTGGGTATAGGACATCATGCATGAAACATACGTAGAATTCCACGCGAAATTCACAGATGAAATAAAAAAAGGTACTTTCATTTGAAAAAATTAAGTTGATGGTCGTAATTTATTTTTTAGCAACCCTGTATATACAAACTTCACGTACAAAAATGCGCAACTTGAAATAAAAATCGACGGGTCCGAGTGTTTTTTTTCGAACACATTCCTGAATTTTAAATGAATTTAGACATAACTTTTGGGATGCACTGTATACAATTTAAAATTATCTAGGAAATGTTATTAAAAATTAAATTTGGTTCAAATGTAGATGTCATTTACATACACAAGGACAGGACTTTTCTTGGCTCTAATTATTTCGAGTTACAGGTCCAACTTCTTCCCTTTAGAGCATTCATGGAGTATGTCAGCTCTATCAGGTGCAGTGAAGCCGTGGGATGTAGCTAGCAGATGGTTAGCGAACACTGATTTAGTTTCTGTAACATCCGTGTTTCTGTATTTATCCACAAATGTCCTATGTTCTTTAATTCTAATGGATATTTTTCGGCCTGATTGTCCAATATACACTGCATTACAGTCGTTACATTTTAAAGCGTACACCCCCGATTTAGAGAAGAAGTCAGATCTGTCCAAAACCTTAATTAATTGTCCTTTCAAATTGTTAACTGTTTTAAAAGCTATAGTTAAATTAAAAGACTTAAATTTATAAGACGGTGGAAAATTTGATGAAAACTGAATAACGTTATCCGTGGTGGTTGGTTTGCGCTAGATTTTAAACTCTAATTTGCTGCTTTTCTTGGTAACGAGGACGTCTAGAAACGGCAGTTTACCATCTACCTCTTCCTGTGGTGAAGGAAATATTGGGGTGAAGAGAATTAATAAATCCAAGAAACTCTGCCATTTCGACGTCACTACCATTCCACACCACAAAAATGACATCCACATATCTCCTATATATGGTCAGAAACCTTCCAAATCCACTATTTATGATCTTTTTCTCCAAATGATTCATGACATCTCACTTAGGGGGGAGAGGCAAGACCCCCATAGCTAAACCGGTGATTTGCTTATAAAATGTGTTGTTGAAAAGGAAGAAATTCTGATCAAGGACCAGTTTAAGCAGGCTGCAGGTTCATCAGCTATAATAATACGACTCAAGGAAGACTTAAGTAAAAGGTCTCTAACTAGAGTAATACAATCATCTGGTGGTATGCTGGGAAAAAGGTTTTTTACGTCGAGAGAAATCAGTTTTGAACCTTGTGGAATGGTGACAGTTTTCAAGTTCAAGCTTGTCAGTTCTACTGAATTTTTAGCAGAAAAATCACTCCTAAAGCCTGTAACCTCTCTCAACATAACATTCAACCAAGAGGATAAATTGTAACAGGGGGAACTAACAAAGGAAACAACCAGTCTAATGGGTATATCAGGTTTGTGAATTTTAGGAAGACCATAGAGGATGGGAGTTCTAGGGTTCATGGGATAAAGTTTCTATTTTTTGGTATGAAAAAATCCAAGGTTAGGCTGCATTTGTCGAGCATTTGCTTAACGTTAGTGAAAAAAGAGTTTGTAGGATCTTTATTAATTTTAACAAACTCACCCGAATCCAGAAAATCAAACACCTTATTTATATAGTTTTCCATTTTAAGAGTTACTTAACAGTTGCCCTTGTCCTCTTTAGTTAGAACTAAGTCATTACTTTTTATTTTATTGTTAAGAGAAATTAAAACTTTACTATTAAAGGGAGATTTATTTAAATTAGAGTTATTAGAATTGAAGAAGTAAATAATTTTAGCATGTAGGATATTTTTGTTACTAATGTCTGTAGTTTGCAAAATATTGTATTCTCCATTGTCTCCTCTATGGTCTCTGCTACATAGCAACAAAATTTGGATATAACTGCCGTCAGATCTAAACTAAATTAGAATGTGTGGGCTATGCATTTCACTAATAGCAAAATCCATTGGAAAAAAAATTATGGCATTAGGGCGGCACCGACCCTGGTTCGCTCCAGGTAAAAAACCGCACTGTTGCATTGCCAATGGTTTTTGGATTTAGCATTAAGAGAAAAATTCAAAATTTGGTTGTTAGTTGAGGTTATGTTTTACGTTACCTTCCCTTAAAATGTAGTTTTGCTTATATACAATTACAGTAGACTCGCGATATAGTGAACTAATTAATGCACATCCAGTTCACTATATCGATTTGTTCACAATTGCTAACAAATGCTAGAATAATGTGTAGTTTAAATTCTTAAAAGGAATAAAAAAAGGGCGGAAATTTGTAAAACTTGTAGTCCAAAAGGACTGAAACCATTTTTTCTAATTCTCGAGATACAAAGATGGTAAAATTTAAAACGTCTTCCTATGACAAAACTTACCTCAGGAATAAACATTCGGTGAAACCATTCTTTGAAAATTGCTGCCGTCATCCAAGCAGGAGTTTCTATAATGGACGGTACAGTTAAAATTTCGAAACGAACGTGGATTTTTTGCTTTCCCAATAATTAATGGTTTAACTTTGTGAGTACCTGCCGCGTTTGTGCATGCTAGAAAAGTCACTCTTTATTTCTCGGTTTTCCTACCTGGGGCAGTTTTTTCTTCGCGAGCTACATATGTCTTTCCGGGCAGAAGTTTCCAATACAAACCAGTTTCATCGGCATTGTAAATCTGTTCTTTTGTTAGCTGAAGCTCATTTATTTTTAGGCGTAAAGTTCTTTTAGAAGGATCAACAAGCTCGGGTTCTGACGATAATTTTTCTCCTGAAATCGTTAGGAAGCGTATTCCAAAACGTTTTTTATACTTTTGCATCCAACCACTGCTCGCATTAAAAGAAGGAGATTCCTTGTATTGACTGTGCTACAATATCCTTGTTTTTAAGAACCACTTATATAAAGCTTTTTCCATTCTAGGATACTCTGATTGTCTCAAAGTTTTCGCTTTTTCAGGTCCTGTGAAAGTACTGTTGACTTGTTTCAAAATCTTTATATATATGTATATATTTGAAAATTGAAAAAGCTTTATATAAGTGGTTCTTAAAAACAAGGATATTGTAGCACAGTCAATACAAGGAATCTCCTTCTTTTAATGCGAGCAGTGGTTGGATGCAAAAGTATAAAAAACGTTTTGGAATACGCTTCCTAACGATTTCAGGAGAAAAATTATCGTCAGAACCCGAGCTTGTTGATCCTTCTAAAAGAACTTTACGCCTAAAAATAAATGAGCTGACTCTTGACACCCTGTATATATATATATATATACAGGGTGTCAATTTGAAAACTTCCCACCCCTATTATCTCGAAACGGGTTAGGTTTTTATAAAATCGCTAGGACACGTCGATTTTATTATCGAGGGGGAACAATTTTTATGCAGAAATCACTTCGCCTCTTTCAACCCCCTACCCCCCAGAACCTCCCTCTCAAAAATCTTAAATGGTAATAGGGGTTGAGTGATACCTCATTTGAAAGAACTTTTTATTCTCTACATTTTGGCACCTTATTTTTTAAATTTGAGTGCTGCGTTGCCAAGTTAGGGTTATTTAAACATTGTTAAATTACTTATTATTAAACATTATTCCTGTAAGTGTTTTAATTACGTTAAAGCTATGATTTGCATTGAAACATGTTATTTAGGTTAATATTATTTTTACTAAACATTTGCATAGCCGTTACAATTATGGTCTTTACAAAAGCACGCCTAAAATTTATTTTATTAACACATCTACTTTAAGAGGTGTTCAAAGTGTTCTCCATTGTTCTCCAAACAAAAATAAAGTCTATTCTCAAATTCTTCCCGAACATTCTGAAATACCTCTTCTGGAATAGCCCTACTTGCCTCTGTAATTCTTCTTTTTAAATCTTCGATATCATCAGGCTGAGTTTTGTAAACAACCGATTTTATGTGCCCCCATAAAAAAAAATCTAACGGCGTTAAGTCTGGTGACCTAGCAGGCCATTCTATCGGTCCCCTTCTACCAATCCATTGGTTAGGGAATCTGTTATTCAACCACTCCCGCACTGGCCGAAAATAATGCGGCGTAGCTCCATCTTGCTGAAAGTGTAGTTCGTTTTCTTGCAAAATGTTACCAACTTGATTTTCCAGTTCAGTTGTTATCAAAGGATCAATTACATCTTCAAGTAGGTGTAAGTAGAGCTCTCCAGTTAAGTTTTGTTCAATAAACAACGGTCCTATAACAGCATTTCCAAGAATACCGGCCCAAACATTAATTTTTTGTGGCCGCTGTGTAGCACCCTCTCTGAAAATGTGGGGATTGTCCTCACTCCAGTATCGGCAATTCTGTCTATTGACATGGCCGTTTAGGAAAAAGGTACATTCATCACTGAAGCAAATGTTGCTTACCACAATTGCACGAGTGTTTATTAAGTTGGACATAATTTCGCAAAACTCTATTCTCCTATCAAAATCGTCCTCATGAAGTTCCTGTAAAATTTGCATCTTGTACGGATGATATTTATGTAACTGTAATGCTCGTCGTACAGTTTCAAGTGACATTCCAGTTAGACGTGCTACTGTACGGAGAGAATTGGTGGGTTCTGCAACGAATGTTCCCAAAATCTCTACTTGAGCATCTTCGTTTAAAACACGCCGACTTGCCCTTTTTTTGTTTCCAACTGAACCCGTTTCATTAAATTTAGCTACTACGTCCAAAATGTATCTGTGACTTACATTACAATTAGGATTTCTATTATTAAAAACTTCTGCCGTTCTTCTTGCGCATCTTCCTTGCTCGCCATAAATAAAAATCATTTCAATTCTTTGCCTAAGCGTGTATACCATAGTAACTAACAATAACACACAAATTATCGAAATAAATTTTAACTGATTTAAATACCTAGTGACATTGACTGGTAGGAAAGTTCACTAAATACTATTTTAAATTTCGGATCATATCATCGAACTGTATTGAGACGAATTCCATTGCAAACGAAAATAAACAAAAAAGAAAAAAAATTAAATGTTTATCTTTCATGACCAAAAGAATTTGTCGGATTGATAAACACTTTCAGTGAGAAATGCACCGGTTCGCTTTATGGTCAAACACGTTCCAATAGAAATCATAGCTTCTACGTATTTAAAACACTTACAGGAATAATGTTTAATAATAAGTAATTTAACAATGTTTAAATAACCCTAACTTGGCAACGCAGCACTCAAATTTAAAAAATAAGGTGCCAAAATGTAGAGAATAAAAAGTTCTTTCAAATGAGGTATCACTCAACCCCTATTTTCTGGAGGTTCTGGGGGGTAGGGGGTTGAAAGAGGCGAAGTGATTTCTGCATAAAAATTGTTCCCCCTCGATAATAAAATCGACGTGTCCTAGCGATTTTATAAAAACCTAACCCGTTTCGAGATAATAGGGGTGGGAAGTTTTCAAATTGACACCCTGTATATATAGCCGAAGAAATTTTAGAAGATACAAATAAGGTGATGAATAGTGAACAAAAAGAAGTTACAGAACAGATAGAGAGTGAAATCGATCTAGAAAATATAAATGACAATGAAACTGAAGGTGATCAAGAGGAAAGCGACAAAAATGTCGAATCAACAATACAAAGAAAATGGGAAAGAAGATTAGCAACAGCCCCTGATTTGTCAGAATATAATCAACCAGCAGGAATTAATGAAAACGAGTTTATTGAATGTGATACGGCTCTTGGCGTTTTTCTAAAATTATTAGGTCCAGCTGTAGAAAAAATTGTTTTTCAGTCAAACCTTTATGCTGTGCAAAAAGGGAAGTCATTAAATTTAACAGAAAATGAATTTTTGTGCTTTCTTGGAATAAATTTCTTGATGGGCTACCATCAACTGCCCAGCCTATCATGTTACTGGAATACTAGTAGAGATCTCCATGTTGCTTTGGTAAGTGAGGCAATGTCAAGAAACCGCTTTCAAGAAATATTATCTTTCTTGCATGTTAATGACAACAGCCTTTTATCTAAGGAAAACAAAGATAAGTGTATAAAGTCAGACCATTATTCAAAATTTTGAATAATCAATTTAAATTTCTTTATTATGGAAGTCGGGAGTTATCGTTGGATGAATCTATTGTCAAATTTAAGGGAAGGAGCGTGGTAAAGCAGTATAACCCCATGAAACCAGTCAAACGTGGATATAAGCTTTGGTGCCTGTCAGATCAATATGGATTTATTAAAAAACTTGACATATACCAGTATACCAGGGAAAAAATGAGATAATAGAGACAAAATATAAAGACCACACTTTGGGTAAGAGGGTAGTTTTACATATGACCGAGGAGGAAAGAGGTAAAAAAAGTTGGTTTACTTCGATACAATGCAACTGTTTCCTGTTATTGGGCAAGTTGCCTGTTGGAAATAAAGGCTTATTATTATAACTATTACACCACGATAAAGTTGTTGGAAATCTTACGTGGTCAAGATATATTTGCGTGTGGTACAATTAGAATTATCTAACACCGATATCAAATATTTTAAATGGAAGGATAATCGTGTTGTCCATGCGGCCTCAAATTTTCATGGCACAGAAGAAACCATCATACAGAGAAAAGATAAAACTGGAAAAAAATGTGACATAAATGCACCATGTGCAATAAAGGATTATTACAAATATATGGGAGGGGTTGATCATGCAGATCGATTGCGGTACTGTTATTCAATTGACAGACGATCAAAAAAATGGTGGCACCATTTATTTTGGGCTATGTTTGAAATTACATTTGTTAACAACTACAATGTATCCAAGCACTTTTTAGATTTAGGTTCTAGCAAAGATTTGCTCACATTTAGGAGAGATTTAACTATGGGGCTAATAAACATGTCTCCTTAACAAAAAATCAGGAAAAGATTGTATGATGGATCATTAAATCCTACAAAAAGAAGAAAGTACAACTACAGTGTACCAGACAGTGTAAGGCTTGAAAACCTTGGTCGTCATTGGGTGCAGTTTCAAACACGCCGTGGAAGATGTGAACAATGCAGTTCAAGAGGTATTCAATCAAAACCCTATTCGATTTGTTTAGCATGTAAAGTTTTTTTGTGTTGCAACGAAAAAAAACAATGTTTTGCTGAATATCATGAAACTACTTGGTAATAAAATTTATTTTATTTTGTACACTGGAGTTTTTTTATTGTGTTAAATATCCCAACGGTACTTCTATGTATCACTAAAAAAATTAATAAGAAAATACAATTTTGCAGAAACTCATTTAGCAGACTAAGGGTTAAATAATATGGATTATACAAACCTGAACTAATTACACCAATGGTGTAATTTTGCCCTGGTTCCGCACTCGTGCGACATTTTTTCCCGAATGGATTTCTCTATGAGTATGACGCAAACTCAAAAATGCTTTATTGTCAATATAAACATAGAAGTTGTAGACAAAGCCAATAGACTGTACATTAAATGAATAAAAACGAGAAACTAATTTAAAATAAAATAAAATTATATAAAACTTTGAAAAATACTTAAATGCTAATCATTAAAAAATTCACTTAAACTATAGTACGCTTTACTAGCAAGAAATATTTTCGTCCTTGTACGTAGGCTTTTTTCAGTCTTAAGTTGTCTTATTTCTAGTGGAAGTTTATTAAACAGCTTTCTACCTCCATATATGATAGAGCTACGGACAAGTTCAAAATGAGGAATGGGTAGCCTCAACAAATAATTTTGTCGCGTATTATAGTGGCTTCCTAAGTGGAGTTCCTGTTTATATTTTCTTAAAACTAAGCAAACTGTTTCCAAAATAAAGATACAACACAGGGTTAAAATATTATGACTTACAAAAAGCGGGCGACATGAGTCACGAGGCTTGGCCCTACCACAGTATAAAGAACAAGTAGACGCTTCGCGTCTACTTTGGTCCGTGGGGACCAGTAGAAATTTTTAAAATTTTTGTCAGTACTACAAAAAAAAATCTCCACAATTATCCAAGGAGTGCCCTAAACACGCAGTGGGGAAGAGACCTGCCGTATCCTCATAAGGCTCTGAGTTCAAATCTTAGCCTCGGCATGGTGCTCTACCCAACTTTTTCTTTTTTTAGTACTTCGAAAAAATTAACATCTATAGTAAATCCAAAAATCTCATCCATTATTCTCTAAGAGACCAACATACAAAATTGACGAAAAACAAAGAAAAACACAAAGTCACGGTCTCACAACATGTAATTAAACGGGCTACACGTGTTTCGCTCTAGTTAGAGCATCATCAGGCCTTTAGAAGCCATCCACACACTTATGCTGTAACTGATGATGCTCTAACTAGAGCGAAACACGTGTAGCCCGTTTAATTACATGTTGTGAGACCGTAACTATGTGTTTTTCTTTGTTTCTCGTCAATCTATAGTAAATACAGAGAGAAAAGGGAAGGTCTTATTATATATTATAATCAGAAATAAATTTCATGGACATATTACTTACTTATTTCTGGGTATCATGCTTCAGAGAACCATGATGTATTACAATACGCTCCGCTCTTTAATTTTAGTTTATTTATATTCTCAAAACTTGCATATATCAAAATTATGTCAGGGTTCTAAAATGAATCGGTAATAAAATCGTAAACCAGATCAACATTGGAAATAATTTAAAAAATTTGCTTTGGTCCGATTGAAAAAAGTACTATACTACCAAATAGTTACATCTATTCTGTAGCAATAAAAGTTATAAAATTCTGTCTATTATTAATTTTAATATTATAAAGTGTATCGTTTAACTCTTAGCCATTATTTATAATTTAATTGTTAATTATGCCTAAAAAAACGAATTAACAACTTTGGTATTGTTTGGAAGGTAAACAGCTTAATTCCTTTATGTAAAGCCACCTTAACATGTTTTTGCATAATTCTGACTCACGTTGGTTGCTATCGGGCTTAAGCCATAAAAATCGAAGAAAAAAAGAAGAAGACGAAGAGACTTTCACTTGTCATTTCAATGTCACTTTCCGGCCCACAAGCATAAACGCCACCGGCAACGGAAGTTCCCAAAATCCAAACAAATGTTGGAAGATATTTTTAAGTCTCCGCATCTTTCTTACTTTCCTATATGAAAATAAAATGTAAGTATCACAATTACACACATACAAGCTTTTTTTTTAATTCAGTTTCATAATTACCAATTTTTAGTGAATAATCCTGAAATTTATGAAAATACATACATTTTAAGGTTATGTCATAATGTTTTGATTGTTATATTTGATTTTGTTTTTGTTATTTTAGTGGACTACACCAACAAAGGTTATGTGTTTTGCACCAGATTGAAAGCATCATAGCGAAAAACGGACCTGTCATATCTTTAAATTTTCAAAAGAGCCCCTGGAAAAAGAAAAATGAATATCTTTCCCAATGAATAGGTACTAAGGTATTTTTACTAAATCTTTCATTTTTTTTAATACCTAAATGAGGTAATTTATAAATTTTGTTCCTTGTAGGCAAATGGATAAAAAACCTTCAGTCCATGCATTGGTATGTAATTGTTGACAAAAATACAATGAATGGCCTCACTACTTTTCCACATGCAAAGAGGTTAACCAAGGAGAAATTAAAGAAATTGTCAAAAACCTAGGTAAGTATATACTTCCAACTTATTTTTATTTATTTCAAAGCTTGATTTTTTTCAAGGTAAATACAGAATTGCTTAGTACAAACATATCTATACCCAGTACAAGTTCGTCCACTTCTTTGAAGCATGGTACTTCAAACAGAAACACTGTCAACAATTTTGTAGAAGGTGAGCCGGTGTCGAATTCCAGTAAGGGACATGATTTCAATTTTGCACCAACAACAGAGCTAAAATTCATTTTGCCGCAAAAAACTGGAGGATGTGAAAGAAAAAAGTGCAGAAGTTAAATTAAGTTTTTCATATGAGCACATAAAAAATAATCATGACAAAGTTCAGTTGTATACAGGTTTGACATGTAATAAATATTTTTGTAATCTTATTAAGTTAATTAGTTTTATATATTATTTAAATAATAATTGTATACTTCACATAGAATATGCAGAAATTATATGTACATATATAAATTTTTTTATTAAGATAAGGACAACATGTATTAAAGCATAACACATAATATAAACACACACGTAATATCTTCATTAAAAATTATGATTGTATGTTATGTAGCATTAGAGCCTAAAAACATTAAGGAGAATAAAGGTCGTTATTGGCAAATGACAATATTATTTTCTCAATTTCCTACATTTTTGGTGAAGGGAATAGGCTCTGCCCTAAAAAGCCAGGTTAAACCAAGAGCAAAAAAGTTTAGGTCTCATGAGTGTAAGTAAAGTAAACCTTTCTATTAAAAAGGCCATCCAAGATAAAAAAAAATATACTAAAAATATTAATGTTAATTCTTTAGCGACATCTAGGGTGGATATGCTGAATCAACTCATCAATTAATTCACTGTCGTACTGATGAAAGTTATGGCGTATTCACCAAAGTATGCAGATAATCGCTGAAAAATAATTTTATTTGCGTTTTCAAATTATGCTTAAAATTCAAAACTTCTTTTTTTACCTTAAAGGCCATGCAAAACTTAGTAGAAAAGTTTATTAAGTAAATTTTCCACGATTTATACGTGCCACAAGATAAAGGGAAAAGAGGGTCCCATTTATTAGGGTATTGGGATAAGACAACTAGGTTTTATGTCGATTTTTTTTATTTTCCATTTTTATTTTGAAAAGCAATTGTAATAAAATATAAAAAGAATTAACAGGAAAAGAATCGGTAATAAAAGAAACTATTAACGAATTGAATCGAAGCTATAGAAGCCGAGATATTAGTAAAAATGTGGGAAAAACAAAAGAAAACTGGTTTTTTCCCACGGTACAATTTTTTTTTTTTTAAATGATTATTGACAAATTTTAAAGTAAGCCCTAAACTAACAATTTCCAGTAAAAAAACTCAATAAAAAAAAAATTTTTTTTTTGGTCGAAAATCGAAAGGGGTATACCCACGAAAAATTTCGAAAAAATGATTTTTATTTTTTTCTGAATTAACTGTGAGTCTGAGAACTTTTTGTTTCAAACAAAAGTTCTCGGGAATATTACGAGGTATCCGTATGTCAAAACGAATCGGTTCTAGCTATTATAGAATCGGAGAAAATTGCAAAAAACTGTAAAACATAAATATCGAATTATCAAGAGCCCTATGGAAAAATATCAATTTTTTATTTTTCTATCCTGCACTACTTCAGAGTACCTTTAAAAAAGATTATTACCGATTTGACTCTAAAATGAACGGAAAACCTATTTCTTTGCATTTTTCGATTTTCGAACAAAATCCGGGTCAAAATGACCATTTTTTCAAAACATGCTCCGAATTCAAAATTTCTTTTTTCTGGTTAAAGACCATTCAAAAACTAGTAAAAAAGCTTCATGACAAATTTTTCCACGATCCATACGAGTGCCACAATATAAATAGAAAGATTAGGTCCCATAAGAATTCATGTTTGGGGATAAGAAAACCGGGTTTTTTCGTGGATTTTTTTGATTTTTCAGTTTTATTTTTGAGAACCAATAGTAACTGGATATAAAAAGAATTGACAGGAGAAGAATAAGGAATAAAAGAAACCATAAACGAATTGAATCAAAGCTACAGAACCCGCGATACCATAGTAAAAATGTGGGAAAAACAAAAGAAAACTGGTTTTTTCCCACCGTACAATTTTTTTTTCCTAAAACGATTATTGGCAAATTTTAAAGTAAGCCCTAAACTAACAATTTCCAGTAAAAAAGCCCAATAAAAAAATAATTTTTTTTTTGGTCGAAAATCGAAAGGGGTATACCCACGAAAAATTTCGAAAAAATGGTTTTTATTTTTTTATAAATAAACTATAACTCTGATAACTTTTTGTATTAAATAAAAGTTCTTGGGTATATTAAGAGGTATTCGCCTGTCAAAACGAATTGGTTCTAGCTATTATAGAATCGGAGAAAATTGAAAAAAACTGTAAAACATAAATATCGAATTATCAAGAGCCCTATGGCAAAATTTTAATTTTTTATTTTCCTATCCTGTACTACTTTAGAGTACCTTTAAAAAAGATTATTACCGATTTGACTCTAAAATGAACGGAAAACCTATTTCTTTGCATTTTTCGATTTTCGAACAAAATCCGGGTCAAAATGACCATTTTTTCAAAATATGCTCCGAATTCAAAATTTCTTTTTTCTGGTTAAAGACCATTCAAAAACTAGTAAAAAAGCTTTATGACAAATTTTTCCACGATTCATACGAGTGTCACAATCTAAAGAGGAAGATCAGGTCCCATAAGAAGCAATGTATTAGGATAGGAAAAAGTGGTTTGTTTCTTGTTTTTTTTTTTTTAATTTTTATTTTAAAAGGCAATTATAATAAAATAAAAAAAATTTAAAGAAAAAAAAAAACGAATAAAAAAATTTATCAACTTATTGAATTGAAGCTATGAAAGCCGTGATCTCAATAATATAGTAAAAAAAATATAAAAATACACCTTTTTTTGACACCGCATCAATGTCTTTTTTTTCGAAATTGATAAACTATTAATATAAATTTATTACCAATTTAGCAACCCCCACTAAAAGAACCCTAACTAAAATAAAACTATTATTACTATTATTTTTTTTCCAGATATTTATACCTTGTCCTAACCTTTATGCTGCTATTACTATTATTATAAATATTATCTTTCTTGTCAATGTCCTTAAACCTTAAAACACCCTTTATAATATGATTAATATAATTATAAGTAATATTTTCCTTATAAATGCCTTAAAACCTTAAAACCCCCCGTATAATTCTATTTCCATACTATTATTATCCTCATAAATGTTCCGTAATATCAATACCCTCTGTATATTTCAAATATATATTTCTTAATATTTATATTCATTTTATTTATCCTAGTAATTTATCAAGAAACCGCGTAAAATTGTCCCCATAATACTAATAATATTCATTAATAAAATAACTCATGACGTCACGAGATGAACACGACGCGTTTATAATTGTTGCGAGACATCCTCCATCCTTCTCTCAAACCGCTTTTCCTACTCTAACTCGTAGCGCAAACGGGCCGAATTTGCCGCCACAATACCCCGAAAACCCCGCGCTTACGTCATCTGACCATGTGCGACTCGATAGTGACGTCGTCCGTATGCCTTTACATTGGGTCAATTTGGTGCTGGACCGCCAACGTTATTGTACCATGAGCTGGCTCCCTGTGTCTCGAGGGTATGACTGGTTGATTGGAACGGCTTATTTTTGGGGGTTTTTCTTAAATAACAGCGGGCCTCCGGAAAATGGTAATATTTGAAGAAAAACGGTTTTTTGTGGATTATAGCCAGATAGTGTCCGGTGGTTTCAGAAAAAAAATGGTTTTCGTAGGTGTCATAGGTATGCCGGTATAAAGCGTCAAAGTTAAAAAAAGGTGTAGAGCAAAAACTGCTCTACGTAGAAGACTGTAGACTATGTCGAAAAATAGGATTTAAAAAGTTCTTAAAATGCTGAAAGTTTGAAATTTCTAGGTGCCGCCAATAAAGAGTTATTAAGAAAAGTAGAAAAAAACGGTCAAAAAAAGGCTCAAAAAGGGGTTTATATTTGTTAACACAGCTCACCCCGTATAATACGTAGCACCATGAATAATACCTCTATTTAATCCTAAAGGATTAGGCTTTCAAACGGTGTAAACAAAAAAAATTAAAAAAATTTTTTAGAAGTAGAAAAAAATTTATTTCTCGAAAAATTCACTTTTTTTTTTTTCGAAAAAAAAATTTTAAGTTTGAGCTCGTTTATCTCGGAAGAAGTTTCTTTTGGAAAAAAATAGTTAAGATAAAAAAGAAAGCTACATTTACGTAGAAAAGGGCTGTTTTATTCGCATTATCGGGAACATTACCGTTTAGGCCCCACGGCCGTTTAAGTCCGCGAGGTACCGCGCAAAAAGTTCAAATTTCATTCACAGAAAAATCCGACTTCCAATGGGTTTTTTTTTTTAAGCTCCCCTTCTGCACTGCTTCCCATGAAGGGCTTTGACGTCTGTGAGTTTCAGAAAATTCGGCTCAGTCAGTTTTTCACAAACCTCTGCAGCGGCTGTTTTCGCGAAAAATGCGGTTTTTTGCCACGCCCGCCCCTTCGGGGCGGCGTGGCCAAAAAAAATCTACACCGTCACGTAGCCTCAACCTTCCCACATAAAACGGTGAAAACCAGAAAAAAAAATTCGCCATAGAAGCAAAGTTATTAACGTTTATGTGACGCAGGGTCCCGAAAATCACTCAACTATGTACGGTGCGTTCTTACAATACGCGAAGCGTATTGTAACAAGACAGTAGGTTCACTCTCTTGCGGCCGTTTGAAGTAGGGACTTCTAAACAGTGCCGACTTTTTTACGCGGTCGTAAATCATTATTTAGTTTCGGCGGCAATCCTTTACGATACGGGGGGTGTTTGAAACATTTTTAATAAGGAATATTTTCGTACATCGCGGCGCGCAGCGTGTAATATATGGAATTTTTTGAAATTAAAGGCACTTTGTATTATTGTTAAAATGAAATTGAAAGAATATTATTGAAGAAGTATCTCTTTTGAACAAATAACTGTAAGAAAAACACTTGGTAGATAGCTTTAAAATTAAGTTTATTAGAATGTACACAACCGAATCTTTGCTTTACGTTCCTTTCACGGTCTTTTCTCAACTGACCAAAAAACTACCTACCTAATATTACATACACTTAATTAATAATAACTTCGTTAATATAGCCATTTTTTAAATATTTAATTAAATTTACATAATAATGTGATAACAACACTCAGCATATGGAACTCGGTAACAGTGAAATATAAAAAGGCAGTTAAATAAAAAAACTTATTAAATGCCTAATTATTTGCTTTTAAAATAGGGGATGAAAGAACAAACCACTAAAATTAAAATAAAACGAAAATAGGTGTTTTACAACCTAGAATTCATATAAATATGCAAAATAAATATAGTTTTACATTGGGGATTATAGTACACATCAATATTTTGAAACTTAAACCCTTAAAAACCACCCTTAATGACGAAAAAAATGCAGTTTTAGTATGGTTAGACGGTATAAGTGGCTAAAATTTATATCATTCAAATGATTGCAATGCAACTAATAATAAATCGGATAGCTTTCACTATTAAAAACCACCACTAATAACAGAATATTACCAAAAATTTTGCATTTTTTTAGATTAAAATCACGATTTAAAAAAAATATGTACTCTAAATCGCTGATACTTTTTGAACATATTATTGGTACCTATATGTATATAGTCCATTGTAGAAGGCTACGCTTTAATTTTTGAAATAAATACATAATTTTTTATGATAAATTTTTTTAAAACTGCAATTATTTTTATTTTATTCCTAACTTTTTTAATTTTTATGCTAATGACTTACAATCAAGTTTATTTTTAAAGTTTTTGATAGTACATACTTGAAAAAACGTGCTAGATATTTGTCTAAGAAACGTGATTTTTGAAAATTATTTCAAGTTATTATTTTACGTCATTATATTTTGTTATCTAAAAAAAGGGGTTATGTTCACACAGTTGTATCTCGGCGCCTATAGAGCCATATTGGCTTTATAGAGCCTATAAAGCCAATCTTTTATTTTTAAAGCAACTTTTGTTTATTAGATTTTTTTGTAAGATCTCAATTTTCCGAGATATTTAAGATATACTGAAGAAAAGCATGTATTTTTTTCTGTGAACTAATCCATTTTTATTTAAAAAAAAATGTATATCCCCTTTCACTTCTGCAGCCATCTACGCAACATATCGCCGGCATTTTTAAAGTACAAAATTTCCGCCCAACGCTATTATAGTTCTAATATTGAAGACGCCCCTGTATAACGCAGTCGCCACCGGGCAGCAAAAAAGAGTAGCATCAGAAAGCGAGTGAGACAGGCAACATTTTGGGCGGCGCTTAGAGTGATCCTTCTATTCTAGTTTATGTTCGGTGGCCCTACATAGATATCTAATGGCCCTTTTCTGGAGTACAAACACTGAACTTAAAAGTGAATTTGAACATGAACCCCAAAAGCAAATTCCATATCGAAGGTGCGACTCGATAATCGCGAAGTATGCAAATCTGGCGATGGAGAAATTAAGACTGGTGGCAATAACCCTAAGGGCGTAGCAGCCTGATGAGACTTTTCTACATTTATTCACAATATGGTCGTCAAATTTAAGGAACTTGTCTATGGAAAGACCCAAAAACTTACTGAACGGTGGCATGGTGATGGCTTTATTATTCAAACATATATCATTTGTATTACATTTAAAATTAAGGATATTTGTTTTGGAAACATTAAATGTCAAAAAAATTTGCGTCACACCAGTCTTTTATTTTTAACAAATCTGCACGTATATTGGCCTCCATTTGAGAAACATCAGAGTCGTGCCAGAGGATGGTGGTATCATTGGCAAACAATGAAATTTGCCAGTTACCTGCAGTTGTGGCAGATCGTTCACATAAATGAGAAAAAGTAAAGGACCAAGTACTGATCCTTGCGGAACACCCACATTTATATTAAGTTCCTTAGAGATACCACCATTAAATTTGACAGCCTGGACACGATTTGATAAGTAGGAACGAAACCACTCAAGGGCAGTTCCTCTGAAACCATAGAGCTCCAGTTTCATCATCAGCACTCTGTGACTCACGCAGTCGAATACCGCTGCTGCAACTTCATCAACATTCAGTCGGTTGTACAGGTGCTCTAGAAAGCTAAAGATAGCATCATTTGTGCTCACAGACTCACGAAAGCCAAACTGCTG
Organism: Anthonomus grandis grandis; assembly: GCF_022605725.1. Lineage (NCBI taxonomy): Eukaryota > Metazoa > Arthropoda > Insecta > Coleoptera > Curculionidae > Anthonomus > Anthonomus grandis. The sequence goes on from NC_065546.1 coordinate 32,879,626, forward strand.
AAGACTCAATAGGCCAAACCTATTTAAAAATGAAACCATCCTCACCTTAACGAGCCGTTCCACTATCTTGGCTAAAGTAGGCAATAACGCTATAGGTCTAAAGTTAGAAGGACAGTCGCGATCGCCACCCTTGTAAAGAGGAACAACCATTGCTCTTTTTAAGCACTCTGGGAAAACTCCAGACATAAATGAAAATTTAATTGACTCGGCCAAGACTTGCAAAGCAACAAGAGGTAAAGCAGAAAATATTTTAAGAGAAAGCCCATCCCAACCTGATGAACTCTTATTCTTAATATTAACCATTATTTGTTTAAGCTCTTCTACACTTGTGGGGGCAAAAAAGAAAGATTCGGCTACTACCACATTGCTGAGATAGCTCCTGGGATCTATTTTTTGTGAGAGATTGGCTGCAAGGTTACTAGCAATATCACAGTAGAAGGAATTGAGGACATTGGAATCTAAGGTACTTGGAATAACCAAGACATTATTTTTGCCCCTTAGCTCATTTAAAATTTTCCAAGACTCTTTTGCTCTGTTGGAGGAACTATTTATCCTCCTTTGAAAGTAGGTCCACTTAGCCATTTTCATTGAGTTTCTGTAAATCTTGCGGTATCTGTTATATTAATTTAAAAATGTTGCAATGTTCATAGCGTATTTCCTAATGTAAAAAAGAGAGCGCATAATTTTCCCAGATACTCGTAAACCCTTAGTATACCAAGGTTTTCTATTTCGTTTCTTAATATTGACAACAGGAAAAGCAGTGTTAAAATTGTTTAATAATATTTGATGAAAGCTATGCAGTGGGTTAACAGTAGTCAATACATTATTCCAACTTGACATATTGCAAAGCAAGGAGAATTTGCGGAAATTAGCTCTAGTATAAAGTCTATCGCGTGCAAACTTATTCTCATTAGCTGCACTATTAAGCTTTACTAATCCCACTATTGCCTCATGGTCAGACAAACCGGCATTGATTGTTGTACACTGATTTTCGTGTTGGTTAAAATTCGTACAGAAGTAATCTATCAGTGAGGAAGAAAATGCTGAAATCCGGGTTGGCTGATCCACGTGCATTTTAAGATTAAATGAGTTTAACAGATTAAAAAGCATTCGATTTGATCCATTAGATTTGTCTAAAAAATTTACATTAAGATCGCCAGTCAGAATCAACATCACATTAACCGAAATTTCACTTAAGAGGATCTTCAACTTTTCTAAAAACAAATCTAAATTACCAGATGGAGATCGATACAATCCTAAAATATACAAATTTAACTTACTGCTAAATACAATAGAAAACTCGCACACCTTTTCAATCAATAGATGATCAAATCTGTCAATAGTAATAAACACAAATTTAGTTAAAAAAGCTTTCTCTAACATAATAAGAGTACCACCATGTGTATATTGCTTGCGTGAAAATTTGGAAATTAGTACATAACTAGGGATATCAATAGGCTCGTCAGACCTCAACCAGTGTTCAACAAGAATTAATACACTAGGAAAGTTAACCGATTCTAAAAATAGTTCCAATTCACTAACTTTTGAACGCACAGATTGAACATTAAGAAATGCTAGGAAAACTTGATTATGGTGGGAGTTTCTATTAAAAAAGAAGATCCAATAGCAAGGGTGTCTACTGTCTATAGATTGGTCTAGTTGAGGCGTAACCGAAGACCTACCTTCGATCAAAGGTGTATCGCTGATTATCCCACTATTGCTAATACCTAAAGATGCTAATACTAATTTGGATGACAGAAAAGTATTTTTAACATATAAAGATAAAAGTTTGCACATAGATTTGGCAGAGTGACGGTACCTAAAATTTTGTCTGACATCAGTATTATCAGTAATTATTCTCACAGAAAAGTTACGGTTACAGATGAAAGAATTCATAAAATGAATTGTATTGTAATATCTGCTTTTTGAGCACTTATTAAAATCGCATTTAATACAAACAATTACATTAGTTATCCTGTTAGTAACAATGTTCCCCATTGTCAGTAAACTTTTCTACATACCAACGAAATAGGGACTTTTTTCCATGACGTTATGATATCTGCACGCAAAATAATTTCACATGACATGACGTCAACGTTTCGAACTGAGCTTCAAAGACTCTGACAGCTGTTAGACATGACGTCATTCGAGCGCAACCATATGATAACGTAACGCTTAAGACATTGTAAAGCAACCGAGTAACACGCTTACTCGCTAAAATATGGCTCAAATTCACTCTAACGTCACAGCATAAAGAAACCAGCAGTCTCACTCCGCTCGAAAATGTAAGCGAACTAATAGCATCCTTAGCCATGCCGCAGCCATGTTCTCCGGATGCCGAGCTCACTGTTTATCGAACTGTGTTCATAGGTGTATCGCCTAGTTCAGCGCCGTACTTAGTGACTATTTTGATAGCGTTTTTACAAAGCGTAGCGTTTTTTATAAAAACTTTTGTATTAAAAGAGGGGTATGTCAAAAATTATTAATGAAGCAAAATAATTGATTTTGCCAAAGTTTTTAATAGCTGCAAATTTGGCTGTATGGCTTAAATAACATAATTGAGCATCAGTTAAAGTTGCAGCAATGTAATATTTTTTTTTTGGATTTTTAAGGACATTATTTATATTTCTGCCATTTTATCAGTGTAGCCATATTTAAAAGAGTTGCAAAATTGTATACTTTTACTTTAGTTGGTACTTAATAATATAACAAAAATTCGCAGATGTTAGAATTGTTTTGAATTGTTGCCAACTATTTGTCTTTATTTATTGGCCTAAGAGTTTCTAATTGTTTTGAAATATTACTTTATTTGTATGATTAGTTATCCTTAAACTACTATGTAGTCAGATGTTAATCTAAAAGCGTTACTATACAGGGTGTTAATTAAGTATGTACCATAAATTATTCAACAGGCGATTGTTTGAGTAATTTTAAGACAAAAAGTTCATATGAACATAGGTCCGCAAGTTCTCTGGCGGTGTTATTTATAACATTAAGGAGCTAATTTACCCCTAACATGATTAAATTTATTAGGTTCAGTGTAATCTCGAACGGGACCTGAAGAAATATTCGTGGCAAAAAAATTGGGGCACCTGAATTTGTGCCATTTTTAATATCTTATTTGATTTACTCAAATACAAATACAACTTTTTCGTATCTCGCTTATTTTTCGAGAAAAAAAGTCCACTTAATTGCATATCCCTGAATCACACAAGGAATTTGGGGAAAAGTTTCATTTGGAATTTATTATTAACTAAGCAAGATACGAAAAAAATTCAAGAGACAGAAAAGTTTTATTTGTATAATCCACAGAACATAATAAAAATTGCACAAAAATCAGTGGCATATATTTTAGTTGTTGTTAAATTTTAACACCCTGTATATTGAGAATGAATAATTTCTGGACATATGTTTATAAGAACTTTTTGTTTTAAAATTACTCAAAGAATGGTCTCTTAAAGTTATGGTTCATACCTAATTAACTTCCTGCACGTATTCTTCTATATCGTCGTTGTTAGATGTAGAAATGCGATGTTTATTTTTGTTTAAATATTTTGTTAATGTATGAACTTTATTTATATTAAAAAATCAATATTTGTACTATGTAGGTATTTTTATTTTACAAGATAATAACATTAAAAAAAATGTTTAAGTCCGGCTCTAGCCAAGGCAAAAGCCGCGTGGACCGTAGCGAGTGTCAGCGGCATCCCTACTATAAGCAAAAATGCCTCGCCTGCGTTAGTACACATGCACCGAACTCGCTTATTCAAGCCAATGTATTTTTATTGAAGTGCGACTGCTGGTTTCTTTATGCTGTGCTAACGTCATCACAATATTATTCCGTTGCGTTCAATTCCAATATTTTCAGTTACATATGGACCCTAATGATTTTTGGGATCTGCCACGATCATGTGTTTCTGACATTACTGTCAAAAAAATATTTGCTGACGCAATAATTTGACTTGTTATCCTTTTTAGCTACATTGTCGTAAACAGAGAGGAAGATAAAACTGTACAGAGCAGGAAAAGTTCAGTTGGATCGGTAAACAGTTTTCTAAACGATTCTTATCAATAAAAAAAATAATTAACATTTATAAAAACAATTAATTAACCAAATTGATTTCACACTTCGAAAGTAAGATAAGGAAAAGAAAAGTCTTGTGCTCGTGTAAAATATATCAGAACCTTGACTTTTATCGATATCCACAGGTAATATCCTCATGTTAGATTAAAAAAAAAAAAACATGGAGAAAATAAGGTGTTTTTATGCACATTCGTTTACCTTCACATATATGTTGATGCGCAATTCCGCTACAACAATCAAGTTTAATAACACATTTACAACCTAAAAACCCTACTTTTACATTAAGAATGATGCTCTCTCGCTCCAGGTATTCCTTAATACCTAAACCATGCCCTTTATCCATAGGTTCAAACAGTTACAATTCATTTAAAAACCATTCCATGGATCTAATTTAATAAACAACCCTTTTATTAGGTTTGGAGGTGTTAAACTACCCCAAGGCAACAAAATGGATGCCCCAAAGACATCAGACATCATAATATTGGCTGGCAACTCTCATCCAGAGTTAGCTAATTTGATAGCGAAACGGTTGGGGGTACAAATTGGTCAGTGCTCCATTTATCATAGGAGCAACAGAGAAACTATGTTTCAGATTGGAGACTCAGTTAGAGGGAAGGATATTTTTATTATCCAGACTGGAACAAAGTAGGTATATTTTCTTTTGAGATAATAAAACCAAGTTTTGATCTTTCTCTACTACTTGGGAAAGTAAATATCTATCAACCTTCCACAAATTATAAATATATTACCTACATTATAAATACAATAATATACAGGGTGACAATTTAAAAAACTTGAAATGGGTATACAGTAGCGGCCAAAAGTAGAGAAACTTTTGATTATTTTTAAAAAAATATTGATAGATTACTTTTTAAAAATATATTTTATTGTTTTAGGTGGAACACAAATACAACATAAAAAATAAATAACTAGTGTATAAGAAAATTATTTATAAACCCACAAAAAATTTTTTTTTTATTTTTTAAGCGGTCAAAAGTAGAGAAACTTAAGCAAAATATTACAAATACTTAAAATAAACCTAATATTTGGTAGCAAAACCTTTGTTTTTAATAACTTCTGCACATCTTCTGGGCATCGACTCCAACAATTTTACAATTTTTTCTTCTGGTATTTCCTGCCAGGCCTGCGATAATGCGCAAAACAGTTCTTCTTTGTTTTTAAATTTTTCGGGATATTTACGCCTAACATCTAACTCCAATTGTGCCCATAGGTTTTCAATGGGATTTAAGTCGGGGCTTTGTGGAGGCCAGGCTAAAACGTTGAGCTGTTCCTCCGCAAAAAAATCTTTAACAATTTTAGCTGTATGTTTAGGATCATTATCCTGTTGAAATTTCCAAATTAGTGGAAGGTTTTCTTCGGCGTAAGGTATCATATGATTCTTGAGGATCTGTAAATATTGATATCTGTCCATAATACCCTCAACTTTTATTAGCGGACCTAGTCCATGCCCAGAAAAAGAACCCCATACCATGACATTACCTCCACCATGTTTTATGGTTGGCCTAGTGTATTTAGGATTGAATCTTTGATGTGGGGGACGCCTTACATACTTTATTCCATCCGACCCAAATAAATTAAATTTACTTTCATCGGACCAAAGTATGTTTTTCCATTGGTTATAAGTCCAAGTGGAATGTTCTCTAGCAAATTTTAAACGAGCATGCCGATTTTTCTTGGAAATGAATGGTTTCTTTGCCGGTCGTCTGGCTTGGAGGTTTCCTTCGCCTAAGCGTCTTCTTATGGAACGGATGGATAGTGAAATGGAAGGGTTTCCTTTCTTAATATCCACGGCAGTAAAGAAAGGATTTTTTTGGGAACATCTTATTACTTTATCATCTGAAGGAGTAGTCTTTCGCGGCCTTCCGGTCTTAGGTTTAATTAAAGAACCTCCACGTTCTTTGTACATCTTGATTTGTTTAGATATAACACTTTTATTAAGCTTTAAATCAATTGCAATTTGATTTTGTTTCAATCCATCTTGATATTTTTTTATAATTAGTTCTTTTAACTGAACTGACAAATGAATACCTCGTGGCATCTTACTCGACTAATACTAACACACGACTAAAATATTATTCTCTTTATTCAAAAACTGTTTGTTTAGGAATGATCGGAAAAAAAGTTTCTCTACTTATGGCCGCAAAAAAATGAAAAATATTTTGGTATTTTCGTCATGTGTTAAAGAATGTGTTTATTTTTATATCATTATAAGTAACTTAAGGTACCCAATGATTTAGTGATGAAATTAAAACTTTTTATTTAACCTATTAATTAATTTTTTAAAAAATTAAAAGTTTCTCTACATTTGGCCGCTACTGTATATTAGGAATGAAAAACTGAATAAAAAACACAGAAGACTGATAAACTGAAGGGGAAAAAAATCATCTCCTTATCAGGACAGGATGAGATAGGTACACCTCTAAAATCTTAAATAGAAAAGGGGGTTGAGGAATACATCATCTTGAAGCTCTTGAAAAATACTTTCCAATTAGAAAGCACATTTTTCTAGAAAGCTACATTTCAGGAAATTTTTCTCTGCTTATCAAGGAAAACAATAAATACACAATTTTGAACTTCTTAATCATGTTCTGGCCTTTGTCTCCCTCAAATTGCCCATCAAAAATGTTGAATTTCTTTTTAGAACACCCAAATCATTCCATAGAAGATGGCAGAATTTACTTTGATCGATCGGCCAAAAAAATGTATTCAACTTTAAAAAAGTATAAATATTTTGCTTAAGTGTAGAGCAAAGAAATAAACGGGTGGAATTTTGTCAAGAGATGTTAGTGCTAAAAGAAGAAGATAATAACTTTTTTTAAAAAATTTTGTGGACCGACGAGTGCACCTTTACAACCGTTGCGGGCATTTACAATCGAAAAAATGTTCGCTTTTGGTCAAGAACAAACCCCCGAATAACAAGGGAAATTAAGTTTCAAGGGCGGCAATCTCTACATGTATGGTGTGGAATTTTAAATGACCAGGTCATAGGACCTATTTTTTATAACGGCAACTTGACGGGAGAGAGATACCTAGAGATGTTTACTTATCAAATTGAAGCTAAACTTGAAGATCTACCCATAAGGCAATAAGAGCAAATAGTTTGATCATCAAGATGGTGCCCCACCGCATAATGTGTTACCTGTTTTGAGAAATTTAAATGAAAGATATAACCTGTAGATTGGACGAACTGGGCCAATTCGTTGGCCACCAAACAGTCCAGACCTGACACCTCTTGATTCATTTCTGTGGGGTTACCTGCAAAATAAAGTTTACGAACAGAGAACTGAAAATGTCGAGGAGCTTCGCAGAAAAATTATTACCGCGATAGATGATATCAATCAAAATCATAGACAATGTATAAGGAATACAATACACAAAATTGAGCAGGATTATATAAACTGTATTGATAATGGTGGTGGTCATATAGAGCAGTTATAGTTATAATTACGTCTAAATTAAAGTTTAACAATTGTTAAAATAATGTATCCTTGTCAACAAAAAGATGCTAAATATCACCTTAGTAATAATAAATCTTCTGTTTTTATTGTTTCTACTCAATTCATTTATCTTAAAAAAAACGCCAAACAATAACAATGCAGCGCTTACCAAGATCTTCAATATATTATTTTTTTAAAGTTTGGACCCCGATATTTCCGAAACGGTTTAATAAAACATAGTTAAACTATATATATTTGAAATCAGAAAATTCGGCTCTTTTTAACTATGAAGTCATATACAGGGTGTTCCGTAAGAAAAAACTGATCATCTGTCAAAATTTGACGTTTCAAAACGAAAAAAAAAAAATTTGACATCGGATTCAAAAATTTAAAGTAAAACCCCAAAAGTTTTGTATTAATTTTTTTTTTAACTTTTCGCATTACCCCTGTAGGGGGAGGGGGTCAATATATGGGGAAAGATCCTGTACCTGTCCTTTTAAATTTTTATTGGTTTATTTACTCTGAAAAATGTCAATGTTGCAAGTGTATACATTAGTTAGGGATTTTCAAGATCACCTCAACACCAGCTACCTTGTGTAAGTGTGAGCAAATTTAAAAATTTTATCCAGTTCTTTGTGGCCACTACACTGATATGGAATTCTCATAGTTCTACATTAAACTTTTTCTAATACTTCATTCCCCAACATAATGATTCCACACTGAGTGAGCAAACTCCAATTTGGCCTAACATATGAGGAGTAGAATCTCCTGATCACTTCCACAGAGTGATTTTGGACATTTGAGACATGTATAGACAAGAACTGGCCTTGTAGATATTAACATGCCCAAGCCGTTCTGATGGTTGACATGTCTCACTAGTATTTATATTATAGTACGTTGGCTGAGTTGTTATTGCCTATATCGAAAGGTGGTGTATTCCTTTTCATTAAGCTTTATTTCCCATAACTGCTGATGGCCATTTCTTGCAGATCATTCTTGCACTTGCTTCTCATATTGCTTAGATATCCAAAAGAGCTATGAATTGCTTGATTTTGTATTGAGATCCCTTAAATGCTTTAATAATGTGTATGTCATTACTGATTCTATTGTGTTGTTATAAGATCTGTATTGGAATATGCTAGTACTGTGTGCCACATTGATCTTCTGGAAAGAGTTCAAAGATGATTCCTAAGATTTCATCACAAGTTGAATATTCCTGTAGATAATATTAATTACGATGACCTCTATGTGTTACTAAAGCTTCCTAAATTAATAGACAGACGAACTTATATAGATTTATGTACTTTATTTAAATTACTGAATGGTATGATCAATTCTCCTAATCTCCTTACGCTAGTTAATTTTCATGTACCTGTTAGGAGAAATAGATATGAGGTAATGTTTGGAACACAATTTCACAGAACTAATTAGGGTTTTAATAGGCCTGTTGATCGAATGTGTTGACTGGCCAATGATCTACCCAAGGAAATTGATATCTTTTCTATGCCTTTTTTGCAGTTTAGGTCACAAATAAAAAGATTGAAAATTTAAATTTAAGTATTATCTTTTTTGTTTTTTTTTTTGCTGGTGACGTTTTTTAGTACATTTTAAGATTGTTGTTGTCAAAAAATAGCTAGTTTTAATTTTAATTTCTATTGTACCATACATAAAGGTTATTTATAACTTTTCTAACGTATTTGTAAAATACCAAGATTTCTATTTTATTATATTATTTTATATTTAAATTTTGTAAATGGGAATTGTATCAATAAACTTTATTTATTTATTTATTCTGAAGATCAAGTGCTTGCTTTTGTGGGTCTGCACAAATGTTCGTGTCAGTTGCAAAAAGATCACTAAGATACACCAAAGACAGAAGAGGTACCAGCACTAAGCCCTGGGGTTCTCCAGTTCTAACCCTTACACCATACAAGTTACCTCTTACACCTTAATTCTCAAGCCTGCATAAAACTATGCTATTAAGAACCTTGTCAAAGACTTTCTCAAAGTTTAGGTAAAATATGTATGTGGCCTTCTCTTCATTCATTCCATGTGTCCAGTTAATAAATTTGTTGTGGTATATCTTCTAAGAAGAAATGTGTGGTGGAATCAAACCTGGACTAGAATCGTGTTTTAAGCTTAAAATGGCTTCCCCCACAACATCTTGAGTGAAACTAACATTTTCGAGTGATATTTGATTGTTGCTGGTAAAGTTGAAAACTCATGATTCCACAGTTTTTTATCTATTTCATAAGAAAGATGCCCACTGATCCAAGGCTGTGATGGATTTTCTTTAGCCGATTTTCAGTGTGGAATTGGTGGAAACCGCGTTTACTCTTTTCGTTGACAATTTTGACGGATGTGACGTATTGTTCCCCACCTCTTAAAAATTATAACCTAAAGAGTTGATGTTTTTGTTTTTTCTTTTCTGTTTGATTAAAAAATTAATTTGAATTTTTTCATCCTGCAGAGCTTGATCCACTGTTTTCTCCCGAATCAACTAATGTGCTTTTATTGGATTTAAAATAAATTATATCCCAATTATAACCCAATCGAAAGCCGTGTAATAATTGGTAATATATCAAACGTCAACTAGCTGATCAGTGACGTTACGTTTTGCCCTATTTTGGTTGAAACCAGAAACGCACAGGTCCAACTAGAATCATTGCACGCTGAAAATCGGCTTTTACTAGTTCTAAATTTGTTAGTTGCCTCTGATAGACTACTGTTAGCGGATTTTGAATGGTTTAGATTAGTCCTCAATCTTTCTTCCTAATATTAATAATCTGAATCGCTTTTAGAGATGTAAATAATAACATAATGGAAATGCTAATAATGGCCTACGCTCTTAAAACATCATCAGCCAAATCAATTGTTGGTGTCATCCCCTACCTACCATATAGCAAACAGTGTAAAATGCGAAAGCGTGGGGCAGTAGTAACAAAACTGGTGGCCCAAATGATGGTTAAAGCTGGGATGACCCATATTATCACCATGGACCTCCATCAAAAGGAGATTCAGGGCTTCTTTGACTTGCCTGTGGACAACCTGAGGGCTAGTCCTTTCTTGCTGCAATACATTCAAGAGAGTGTAAATAATTAAAGGTGATTGAATTTTATTTTTTTTTTAAAAACCCTTTAGATTCCAGATTATAGAAATGCAGTTATAGTGGCCAGAAACCCAGGATCGGCTAAAAAAGCCACTTCGTACGCTGAGAGATTACGTTTGGGGATTGCCGTTATTCATGGGGAACAAAAAGAATCTGATGCAGATGAGGTGCAGTTGATTGAAAAATAATTTATCCGGTTGTGTAGTATTTTTGGTCTTTTTTTAGGTGGATGGAAGGTATTCTCCACCAACTGTACCAAAATCCCGTACTATGGATGCTGGGGTTGGGGTACCAATTCATATTGCCAAAGAAAAGCCGCCAATAAATGTTGTCGGGGATGTGGGAGGTAGAATTGCCATTATGGTGGTAAGAAAAAAAAAATTTTGTACAACGTCACAGGAAGTTGTAGAGTTTATTATATTTAAAGTTCACTAATTAACTTAAATGAAGGGTGTTAGAAATTAATAGCATAATCTGTTTCTTTATGTAAAAATATGGGCACTTTCCTTACAATGTACTGAGTGCCATGCTTCTAAAAATTCTTTCCCTAATTTCTTTTAATATTTTTAATTAAAATTTGCATGCAAGCATACATACAAACAATCAAAGTCATAAGTAAAATCTAATAACTACCGAAACGTTGCTTCAAATTAGGTATTTTTATTAAATAAGTAGGTTTTCTCATTGTTTTATCCATAATAAAAAAGTTAGTAATATTAAGTAATAATAAAGTTAGGTAGGATATTGAAAAAAAGAATTAATGCTCTGTGGCATCCCATATCCCACGTTAAGTTTGTCACTGAGAGTGTCTCGTATTTTAGTACTCTGAGAACGGTCACTTACATAAGATTTAAAGAGATCGTTGGTTCTGCCCCGTATTCCCATGTCATTAAAGGTTTGAAGTAGGATGTGTTATTAGTTCTTTATTTGTCATAGGGGAGAAATAAAACGATTCAGAATTAATATTTCTCTTTACCTTTAGGGATTTCTGGGAATCAAGCCTTTTAATTTTTTTGGCTAGCCTTTGGCCGATGGTGCTTAAATATCTATTAAACTCTTGTGCAATAATTCTCGAGTCATTTATCTTAGTATTTTCAGAGTTTATTAGACTTTTCATTTCAGATCTACTCATATGGTGGACATGTTTTGCATAATTTGCGAACTATAGTCTATTGCGAATTGACTCAAGGAGACCACCAGTGATCCAGGGTTTTATTCTAAAAGATTTGCTTTTAATTTTCATAGTTGTAGTTGGTCGTTTAATAAAGGATTATCCTTTATTAAACGATCAACTTTTATTTAATAGAGCACACATTTTTTTGTTACTATGTTTGCATCATTATTCTGCAGAACATCATCCTGTCCACTGTGCATTAGTGATAAGCTCAGAAAGACTATTAAAATTAATTTTTTTATTGGCAATTAGAGTTTATACATATGTTTGGCAGAATGGGATGGTGATCTGTGAAGTCGTTTAACAGTATTACTGGATTAATTTAAGAGAGTAACCTTTTCTTAGTTTTAATAAAGATAATTATGATCTATGATCTATATAACGTCTTTGTTGTATCTGTCTCTCATGTCACTTCATTAATAGCACTAAAGAACCCGCTTTCTTGAAGAACTGTCAAATAGTCGTTCGTTTCGGGTGGCGTTTAATCAAGTAAATTAATGTTTATGTCCTCAATAAAGATGTATTCTTTTGTAGTATCTCTAGTTGAATTTTGGAAAATAATGTCCAGATTTTTGGAGTTTTGTTTAAGACATGACTTCTATAGCAAGCGACAATATCAAATGTTATCAGGTTTTTGCCAAGTATACTTTTATTAACTTAATATTATTTTCAGTCAGTATATAGTAATCTTGATAGAATTGCTCATTCACATATATTAAACAACCATCATACTTATTAAGAGTGCTGTTGTTGTGAAAAGACCATATAACCTGGAATATTAATATCGCGGACCTTATGCATTATGACTATTACATCAAGCTGCTTACCTGTAGACTCCAGAAATACATAAAAGTGATCTAAATTTGAATAAACTCCCCTAATGTTTACATATATAATTTTTAAGTCACACATTTGATTATCAAAAAAGGTAACTTCCTTTTTGTTAGTAACACTCACTGCATGTGGTACTTTTAAAGGTTTTATATTCATCAAATACTATTTAGTTCCATGAATTTTGTTTATTTTACTTACAGATTTATTTAGAGGCACTTTCCTACAATAAATCCATTTCAGAGTTTATCAATTATACACTTTGCAACTGTTCTACCTTTTTTTTTGCCTTATTTTCATAAAATACTGCTTTTTTAACATAAACGTATTAAATTTCACGAAAATGGGGCTATTCCCTTTTTTGTTTAGTCTGTAGCACTCAGCGATATCATTTCGACTCGTAGGTGCTTCCAGAGGTATACCTATCATTTGCACAACTTTCACAGGGTGTGGGTCCTCTTGGGCAGGTTCCCCAATAAATAATAACATTGTTGATTCGATCCTTTGTTTCGAGGTCGCCCAACCTGCCTTCCAAAGCCTGTATCCGTTGCTTCAATACGACATTTTCATCTCTCGGCTTTTTTATTTCCTTCAAAACATCCTCCGAGTTTGTATTTTGACCATCGAATGAGACTGACATGTGTTGAACTGTAGCCTCAAGACCGTTAGTTTTTTTTTTAAAAGCCTGCCTAAATGGACTTAGCAGCTTTTGAATTGTGTCTCTGATAATACTTTTATCCATTCCTCCATATACTCAAGTAACTTCTCTGATGTGCTTGTTTTTTTTTCCTTAACCTCACTTTTACAGCGTTTTACATTTTTGGCTTTGATCAACGTCTTTTGCCTAAAAAGCACAACTTCTGTGGAAGCTGCGTCCACAGATATCACAGTCTTGTGATGTATAATGTATTATAGTTCCTTTTTTCTTGCAATGCTTACAGGTTTTTTTTACACTTGATTTTTCCACGTATTCTGACGACATATCCTTATAACCATGTTTTTACATTTATTAAATAAATATTTATTAATTGCATATATGCATGCCAGAGCCTAAGGAATAGTTGAAACCTGTGGACTCCCGGCAAATTTGCTTCGAAGAAAGCGAATACTGTTTTATCGGTTGAAAATGTGATTGCCACCGTTTTCTGGGATTCACTTGGGTTACTCTTCACTACATCGTTCATCTGGACGAGCTCTTTCCATAAATATTTTCCAGATTTCGAGACTCTTTTTGTTTCTAAATTTAAAAAATCAGTTGCCGAGCAAAAATTTATATCGAATGGGAGGTTTTTGCCGCGTCATTGAACCTTATCGCCACATCCAGGAAATGTATTTTTTCAGTTTATTATTATCGAGAGTACTTATAGCACCACCCATCTGTGGTCATTTCTAGGTCCCAAAGCGTATAATGTATAATAGATCTGAGTTCTCTTTTCCAGTCGCTTCTGCAGTATTTTGGAATTTGTATGGAGTCCTCTAATGAGAACCACATCATCAGTAAAGCAACCGATTTTAATTTTTATCCTCCATTCCTGTGTCCCCTTCCTGCTTTAAATACCTTATGCATCACTATATTGACGAGATCGGCCTCAGACTCGTATGACTTAATACTTTTGTTTCTATCTTTCAACAGCTTGAGGCTACCTACAAGTCTCCCTCTATCTATTTTAAATAATAGCAATTTCTACTAAAATCTTGGTCAAAGTTAATTTTTGTCAACTTTACGAATTGGTAACAGTGATACAGTTTCCTAATTATTTTTAGGACGATATGATTGACGACGTGAAATCCTTCGTTGCAGCATCAGAGGTCCTAAAAGACCGCGGCGCATATAAAATTTACGTTTTGGCTACACACGGTCTGTTATCATCTGACGCTCCCAGACTTATTGAGGATTCTCCTATAGATGAAGTAAAAGACCCAAATAAAATTAATTTTTCTTAAATTCACACTCGCGCACTTTAGGTTGTGGTCACTAACACCATTCCTCACGAGCTCCAAAAGATGCAGTGCCACAAAATCAAGACCGTTGACATCTCGATCCTGCTCGCCGAAGCTATTCGCAGGATTCACAATAAGGAATCCATGTCTTATCTGTTTAGAAATGTGACCCTGGAGGACTAAATTGGAACCAAATATATTGCATTATAATTATACAGGGTGATTCATTAATATTGCACGAAAATGAAATGCCGGTTTTTTTGGGTTAAATTATGACGAAAAGTTCCTATAAACATATGTCCGAAAGTGCTTCGTTTCCGAGATACAGGGTGTTCAAATTTTCTTAAAAAATCGATTTTTTATTAATATCTAAGAAATGCCTTTGCTGTTTGCAATGTCATTCACACCATTTCTGGATATCTTAATGATGTATCTTTTTGACATATGACAGTTGATTTGTTATTCCAGGGACGTGCCCACGGGGTAAGCGGGTTAGGTTTTTTGTACAAAAAATAGCACCTAGTAGATTTTTTGAACCTCCTGTACATTTTTTGGATGACGCAACTAAAGATGGAATTGTTTCAACTCTTGGGTGTTTTTCGTATCTCCCTCCGTTTTCGATAAAAAAATTAGTTTAATGCAAACGTTTGAAAAAACTTGAATAAACATAATAAAATGCCTACTTATCGATTTACAGGGTGAAGAATAGTAAATACGGTAATTTGGAATTTTGACATGACATTAACTGTACTACCTGTTGAAAAATAGTTTTAATTAAACTTAGGTACATTAATTAAATTCTTAGAATAAACATTAGTAAATTGATGAAGGTAATGAAAAGCTATGGACTAAGAAACGTACGCTATAAGAGTTGTTCAAAATGAGTTCCTCCAACTGCAATGCATGCGTCTGTCCTGCGACGCATTGACTGGCGAACACGTTCAAAGATCCCTGGCGTGTTTCGAATAATATCGCAATTTGCAATAATACGATTTCTTAATTCTTCAACATTTTCGATGGGGGTGGTATAAACTAATTGCTTGAGGTGGCCCCAGAGGAAAAAGTCTATTGGATTTAGATCGGGAGATCGCGCAGGCCAGGGTTGTATACCTCCACGACCTATCCAACGATTGGGATATACTCTATCTAAATACTGTCGAGCAATTAAGCTGAAATGCGCCGGAGCGCCATCATGCATGAAAAACATTTGGTACCTTAAGTCAAGCGGGACGTTTTCTAATAGTGTTGGCAACTCCTCTTGAAGAAAACGCCGATACACTTCTCCACTTAACCTTTGTAAAAGAAAGGACCAATTAAGTGGTCTTCAATGATTCCAACCCAAACATTCAGTGAAAATTGGTGTTGATGGCGACTTTCACTTATTCCATGTGGATTTTCATCTGCCCAAATGTGATTATTATGGAAATTCATTATCGAATTCCTGGAGAAATTAGCTTCGTCCGTGAAAAGTATGGATTTTCTAAAAAAAGTAGGATTTTCTACAATGTTTTGTTGTAACCATCGACAGAAAGCCACTCTATGAGGATAGTCGTCTGGCAAAAGTGCTTGTACCCGCTGGATGTGATACGGGTACAAAAGCTGATTTTTCAGTATTCTAAACACTGTTGGCTGACTAATGTTTAAAGTGGCAGCAATCTGTCTTGTACTCGTTGAAGGATTATCCTCAATTTCGTGGAGCACTGCTTCTTCAGCTTCTGCGGTTGCAACTTTGCGGGGTCGTCCATTGTCGACTGTAAGTTTTTTAAAACTTCCACTTTCTCTGAGACGTTGATGGAGGCGAGTAATCATTTGACTATGAGGAAGTACTCGGTTAGGGTATTTGTCCGCGTAAATACGCCTCGCTGCTTGTGAATTACCATTAGCAAGACCATACACAAAGTGCATATCGCACATTTCACTATAAGTGTACTCCATTTTAGACAAAAATGAGGAAATTGTCTACTTGACAGGAAAAAAACAACACCTTATCACTGAGCCACACCTAGTAATGTTAAATGAACTGGTATTTTATTTATTGCATTTTCAAAGCAACGAAAAGAATGCGACAAAAACTAAAACGATAATAGTATTTACTAAATTTTGTTTAATACGTATTTACAATTTCAACATTCCGCAGTATTTTTTAGATCAGCAGTTGTTAATGCTGTACTTGATATTCGACACTATGAATAGGTAAGTATTACATTTTAGGAAGAAAATGATTTCTTTGCTTTCGCGTGATTTAAAAGCATTTACTTGTATTTTTACAGAGGGATGCAAAAAAGCAATTCTTAATTTTTTTATCGAAAACGGAGGGAGATACGAAAAACACCCAAGAGTTGAAACAATTCCATCTTTAGTTGCGTCATCCAAAAAATGTACAGAAGGTTCAAAAAATCTACTAGGTGCTATTTTTTGTACAAAAAACCTAACCCGCTTACCCCGTGGGCACGTCCCTGGAATAACAAATCAACTGTCATATGTCAAAAAGATACATCATTAAGATATCCAGAAATGGTGTGAATGACATTGCAAACAGCAAAGGCATTTCTTAGATATTAATAAAAAATCGATTTTTTAAGAAAATTTGAACACCCTGTATCTCGGAAACGAAGCACTTTCGGACATATGTTTATAGGAACTTTTCGTCATAATTTAACCCAAAAAAACCGGCATTTCATTTTCGTGCAATATTAATGAATCACCCTGTATAACATTGTTAGGATGTGGTGTCAGAGAGTTTTTTTTTTTTGCTTTATTTAGGTATCAAACAAAACGTAGGCTTGCTAGGTTTAAGTTACTATTGTTTCACTTTGTTGAATTACGATAATTGTAAGGTAATAAAGTTTATTTCAAAATGTACAATGTTTGTTTTAATGTGCCATAGACCCAGTTCTAAATGCTATCTTGCAAAACCTTCAGTTACGTTTATCACATTTTTTTAACGCTTTCAGAAGTACAAATGAAGAGCAGACTTCCAAAAAGGGGCTAGGGGCAAAAATCAAAAATTGAGAGAAGGCAAAATGCTAAATTATTGTGATTCCAAGAACTAATAAAATCATGTTCTTTTATTAATTTAACAATTTGGAT
The DNA here is from genome assembly GCF_022605725.1 of Anthonomus grandis grandis. NCBI lineage: Eukaryota > Metazoa > Arthropoda > Insecta > Coleoptera > Curculionidae > Anthonomus > Anthonomus grandis. The sequence continues at coordinate 32,897,313 of NC_065546.1, forward strand.
TAACTTCAAAACTAAAAATCTAAACATTTAGCGAATAATGGACTGTCAATACTTTGTTCATTAACAATTCCACTCGTTAACCCAACAGTGCCATACTTAATAGCTATTTAATTTCTAGATGCTCTTCTTGCAAGGTTTTTGGCATGTAATTGTAATTACATGTAATGGGCAGTATGAATAAAAACTCACCTTTTGCTTTTAGTATGAAGTATAAGCTTTAGCTTTTACTAGGTAGATTTAGCTTTTGCTAATAGCATTTGCTGAAATTGAAGTGAATAACCTTTTGCTTTTACTTACTAGCAAAAGCTAGATATTTTAAGTATTTACTTAAAGTTCTTATTTGGTAAATCATTCAAAGAAAAATGTTTTTATTCTGATAAGGCCTATATTTATATTTTTGTGACTAATCAGTCGGCCGTGAAATTCTGTGGAACTGCAGGCGCAGACCTGTCGATTTTTAACTGCCGATGTGCAAATCGACAAAGGCAAATATTGAACACATTTTTATAAATTTTTTAAACCAGTATCATTTCCGAGTGCTAAGTGTTTACGTTCAAAATGACTAGTAATTCAGAAAATTCTACAAGTGATTTTTTGACTGAGGAAGTTCCTGCAAAAATTTCGTCCAACCTGAAATTGATGGAAATTTTGGAAAGCTATAATATTATATTTAATAAATCGCAAGTTCCTAAAATAAAGGAGCAAAAAGAACAAGCATACAAAGAAATCCACCAAAAATATATTTTGCAAATTGGAAGGGATTTAACTGAAAAACAACTTAAAAAGAAAATACAAAATATGAAGACCGAGTTGAAGAAAAAGACGGACAAAACTGCAACGGGAAATAAGAAAATTGTTTTAAAGTACCAGGTAGGTAATAAGGAGAGGGTAAAATAAAAAAACTGTAAAAAATCGAGTAATATGTCATTTTAGGGATTTTTGGGTATGAAGATTTTGATTTTAGATCCCACTGAATATTTTAGAAAATGGACGGGTATAGGGAGGGAATAAAATTAAAAAAAAAAAGGCATTTTAGGGGTTTTTGGTTATGCATATTTTGATTTTACACCCCACTGAATTTTGGGGAGAGAAAACATTTGAGAGGGGGAAACATTTTATAATATGTTTTATAAGTTTTTCTTAAGGTAATATTTTTGGGCTAAATGAATCTAGTTCTACTAATTATTTTACGAATCCATCATCAAGGTCGAAACTTAAAATATGATTATTTCAGGAGCAATAGCTGTGGAACAACCTCAGCCATCAACGTCCAAAACTGAAGAATTTATTCCACCTCCACCCCATGTTCGGCGTTTACCTGATAAGTCTCCAGTTACCAAAAAATCCAAATAAATAATGTGTTGTTCAGAAAGTTGTAACTAAAGGAATAAATTGTTTTCGTTAACGCTTTTAAATTAATGAACTTTACTCAGATTAAGGTACCAACTTACATCTAAATTTAACTTAAAAAAAATCAGAATAATGAAAACCATAAAATATAACATTATACAGTGTGGCCCATTGAAAACTTTCTAGAAGATGTTTAGACTTGAAGAATTTCTAATATTTATGCTAAAAAAGTTGTTGTCGAAAAAATCCTCCTTCAAGTTTCTTGTTTATTTTACTTATTACGTATTAATATTCATGTTGTCTTTTGATATTATACAGTGCGTTTTTTTAATGCGGTACATAGGATTTTCCATGTTAAAATGTCAAGTGCATGTTAGGCACATTTCTACTGTAGTTATAAAAATTGACACAGGCCAAGTTTGGGCTCTTAGCAGCATACTACTCCCAGCTCTTAGAATAAAAATGCTTAAATTTATTCTAAAAATTAATTTAAAAATCGACTCTTTTGAAATACCCCGTACGATACATGACTACCGGCTACAGATATTCATTAGTTGTCAAATGTTTTGACATAACAACAAATAAAAGCTCATTTTTTTTAAATTATTTATTAAAAAATGACTCTTGTTTATACGATTGGAGTAAGATTGAAGATTGTATCAGTCTCATACCAGGAAATGGCAAATGTATTTACTGGCTTTTATATCCAGATCGCCCAGTTCTACGCAAATCAATTAGAAAGTATGTAGTAGAAAGATTATCAATAAGTAGTAGAAAGATTTCTTTTAAGAGTAAACTAAAACCCTTCTTCAAATTTACGGTCCTTAAAAGAATGTGATGTAATTTGTTCCTGAAGTAGCTGCTTAAGAGCATTAAAATACAAATTATTAATTTAATTTCTTTATTTTTTTTTATATGGATTTATTTTTACTAAAATCAAATGCTTATTTTGTTAAATAAATTTCGTTTTTGACATCATTTAAGTCACCTTTTTGACATTGTCAATGTAATGATGAAATAGCTGGTATTAAATCAATATACAAGGCTATGAAAAAGTGAAGTAACTAAAACTTGTTATGTTTCTAGAGACCTAAACTTTGCCTATGTGAATTTTGGTCTGCATAGGCTTAGTAAAAATAAACTTAACATGCACTTGAAATTTTACCATGTAAAATCCTATGTACCGCATTAAGAAAAACGCACTGTATGGTATTATACTTAGTAGTATATTTACAAGTGCAATTGAAAAATTATATTTTATTTCTTCTCGTCTCTGTTGACCACGCTGACGGTCGTTATTTAGCTCATCATTATCCTCCACAACTTCTTCACCATCGTGATCCTCGGCGGCTACTTCTTCTTCGTCATTTGGTAATTGGTCATTTAAATACTTATCAACATTATGCAGAACTACAGCGCTGACGATTACTGACGGAATTTTGTCAATGTTCAATCGTATCGAATGTTGCAAAACAGGGAATCGACGTTTTAGTTATCCATGCGCTCTCTTTTATGTAAATTATTATACGCTATTTCTTGAGGTGTGGAGGGGTTATATGGTGTTAATAGCCATGGTGTTATGCCGTACCCTTCATCGCCTAAAATAATTCCATAGTTCTGTTGACGTCTTCTCATCATACCAAAAATATTTGATCTTCTTAAAATACGACTGTCGTACACCGAGCCAGGCCATTGAGCATCTACGGAACTAAAAATTTCTTTTGCGTCACAAGTTGCTTGCACATTTATACTACACCAGCCTTTCCTATTAACATACTCGTCACCATGTAGCGATGTCTTTATTATTGGTACATGAGTGCAATCAATTGCACCAAAAGCATGAAATCTATACAACTGTGCCCATTCGTTGATTGCCTGGTCGAGTTTTCTGTAGGAAATTTAATCCAAATCCCGGCCCTTTCAACTATTTTTGGTAAAACGTGAGATATCGTTTTACATATTGTTGTTCTATGAACTCCTTCCTCTTTTCCGATCCCTATTTGAAATCCGGGATCACTTAGAAAGCGCAAGAATATTTGAATTTTTTTTTGGACTCAATGCACCACCTCTAGTCTCTACTTTTGGCTCCAAAAAATGGTTAGCTATCCACTCAACATCTTCACTAAATCTATACAGACCGTGGTATTCTTCGGCACGACTTTCTTTTCTTTTGGGATAAAATTTTACAGATCTTATATCCATAAATGCAGCCATTTCTGCCAAACTTTTTAATAATACTAAATTTTTAAGCCAGGATCTAACAAGCTTGCAAAAATGTAAGCTTTTCTTTAATATTCTTAGTAATTACTTACTTTTATTCACACCCTTTTTAGATAATGCTAAAAGCTACTACTAATTTTTATTCACTGCAAACTAAGCATTTGCTAGAAAAATGTAAGTTTTAGCTTTTACTGAATTTTTATTCACACTGCCCAATGTCTATTGAAATTAATACTTGCCTCTTCAAGATGTGTGAGGGTGATTTATTGCTCTTATGGTCCACAGAGTATTGTAAACCCCACTTTAGGGAATTAAATATTCTCACTCTACCCTGTGCATTTATTCTAGAGTGCCTATTTTATGTTGGGGAAGATATGGGTAAGTATGTGATATATGCTGATCAAGAACAGCAGTTTCTCATTAAAAAATGAATTTTTTTAATGCTTTGCCTGCTTCTGTAAGCGTTCTACCACTTTCATATATTCAAAATAAAGTTAGACTTTTTAATTAATAACTATAACATAGCTTTTTAGGAATATTATGTTGTTCATGTATGTATTATATTTAAGATTGCTTTTTGTTTATTAGTTTTGCTTGGTGCCTAGTGGTTGCTGTAGTTTATTGAGATTTCTTATTATAATGTTAATTCTAATACCTTCTCTTCTATATTTTGATCTGTGTCAGACTATACTTTTTGGTACAAATAAATAAAAACAAAATAGTTAATAAATTTTTGTACTTTATTTGATTATCTTTGGTAAGATGGTTTACCATTGACAAATTAAATGGAATATATAAATAAACCAAATAATTCTGCTCTGACTGGTTTTATAATTTTTTTCTGCATTAGTTAACCAGTGTTTTTACTTATAATAGTCAAAAACAATTTTGTCATACCTTTTTTAAAGGCTGCTCTTCAAATTAATTCAGAAGCCCTAAGTTTAACTCTACATCTATCTGAATATTCCTACATCATAGAAGGCTCCTGACAGTATCTAAATCCTTAAAAAATATTCCTATTTCCCTCAGAGCAGACTCTGGTGAATCTGTAAATTTTAACCTGATTTTTTTAATGAAAAAAAAAATAATTTTCAGGCATTTACCAGAGCCATGTGTGGCATTTCTTGTGTCAGATAGGCCAAATCTGCCCCTGATGGTCTCCGGTGCCTCAAATTGGGCCTTAAATACTTTTGTTGGGCCCATCAGGAGTCTCCAGTCTCTGATTGCATTTTCTTTGGCTAGGACATATAAGTCTGATTCCCCACTAAAAACTATATAATGATCAATTTGTTTTGTCAACAAGGGCGTTGAAAATATTATATATAATCGTTAGGCAACAACTGCCTCAGGAAATGCCAAATTAAAAAGAAGTTTATATACCAGGGTCTAGATATGAGTTTATATACATATAGTATGAGTTGTCAGGGTATAGGTTACAAACTCACCAAATCTATGTAAGCTAGAAAACTCACCTTGTCATAAACGTTACCAATCTATTATAGAAAAACTTTCCCTTATGCTCTTCATAAAAGTATTCGGCTTGTTTAGATGAAATCCATGTTCTTTGGGATTTAACTATTTTAAAATTCGCGCCGAATATTAAATTACGTATGCCGTCCAGAGAAACCGGATTTTTTACTATGTGAGGTTTTATTATGGCCAGGGTAAACTGCAAATTAGTCATTTGGAAAACATTAATTTACTGTATTCTTTTTTTGAATTTTTTTTTTTGTAACATAACCTACAAACTTTTATTCTCCGATGTAAATTAAGTCAGGGACAACGTAAGCTTTCACACCTGTCACCCGACTCTTTAGGCCCTTACTACGTAGCAACAACTTTTACTTAGAAACTACAAAAGGGAACAATACAAAAAGACGTGTTAAATGAATTCTTGCTCTATAGCATAAGCCGACGAACTTAATAAATATACCTGAACCACGAACTTATAAATATACCTGGACTGCCAATTCAATGAAAAGTAAATGACTTTTCTAATGTTGGTCACTCTGACAAATTTTCGTTGTGCCAACCGTAGGGCAACAAAACAATTAAAGTTTTTAAGAGGTTATGTTTACAAAAATACAAAATAGAAAGTTACATATAGTCTATCAAAACCAAGCAGTTAATTTCTCTAGCTAATAAGAACAATTTTGACATAAGAATTGCTTGGATTCCTGGACACTCGGGCATTCCTGGTAATGAGGTGGCGGATTTATTGGCAAGAATAGGTAAAGACCTGAATGTCCCTAAAGATATGAAAGTGGATTCTATGGAAATTTTTAACCTGATCAAGGATGATATGAGTAATCAGTTTAAAGTATACTGGAAAACTTTAGTACATAGTAAGAACTATCAATACTCTAAAATACAAAATACTTTCCCAAAAACCAAATGGTTTTTAAATGTACCTTTCAAAAATCGAAAATACATAACCACAATAATCAGATTACGGACGGGCCATTGTCTGACTAAAGAGCATTTATATAAGCTTAAGATTAAAGATAACCCATATTGTGAATGTGGCTCTGTTGAAGACTTAAATCATCTCTTTCTGGAATGTCCTATAAATTACATTCCTTATATTGATCTGTATAAGGAATTTGTTAAAAGGAATTTCCCCACGCCCTTAACAATGTATACTGTTTTGTCTGAACCAAATGAGGAGTCAATTGATCTAATTATGTCATTTTTGAATATAAATCGGATTCGGTTATAATAGTTCTGCTCAACAATTCGTGTTTTGTCTATGTTTTCTTTTCCCGTAGAATCCCAGAACCTGTGATGTCTTATGTTTGTCCAATTTACCTATATTGTGTTTGTCCATACTAATAGACTTAATCACTACAAATGAAGGAATACCACACAGCACTATAAAGGAAGTCTGAAGTAATTAAGTACAAGTCAGCGGTCCCGATTTGGTCCAGAGCCAGTCAACATCGAGGTCGCTCCAAATTGTGCTGGCAATTGCCTCGTTGCAGTGCCATAAAACAAGCAAGCAAGCAAGTTACATATAAGATATTACATATATATTTGTGTTCTGTGGGTAAAAATTTAAGATAGTTGCGTTAGATCTGTAATTTTTCTGGTATTTCTTTAAAAATTTCGTTAAAATGTATGAAAGAAAGTAAGTCCCTCACCTAAAATGAGACAAAGTTTCAATCAACTGCGAATAGATGCATGAAAGAAAGAAAGAAAGAAAGAAAGAAAATGTGCTATATTACGTAAGAATAATCTTGTGTACAAGCATCCTACAAGCTAAAAAAACAAAACACAAATACAATTTCAAAAATTGACAAAACAATGAACAAAATTAAACACATGAAGACAAAACTTTTTGAACATACTTGAATTAAAGATAACTAAATAAAACAATCAATTACTAAATAAAGGTAAACTTGTTGACAAAACTAGAGAAGAAAAAAGGAAAAAAAGAAAATTTTCCAACATGTCCAAGGTTAAAACCTATCATTAAAAAAATCATCCAGGTTATAACATGCCTTAGCCAATAAAAGCGACTTTGATTCTCTTTTAAATTTCTTAACATCCGATATATGTCTAACACACAGAGGAACATGATTGTAAATTTTTTTACTTATGTAAATTAATGAGTTTTTGGTAAGGGAAGACGTAGGGGAACATCATTTACACGACGAGTCAAATGGCCAGTGTCAGAGGGTAGTTTGGGAATTTTGTGAATAAGAGCAGCTGTTTCTAAGATAAAGAGTGAAAAAAGAGTTAGGATTTTTTCAGAAATGAAGAGGGGTTTGCAAGAATCTCTTAACTTAGCAGAACACAGGTATCTAACTGCTTTTTTTTGAATAACAAAGATAATGTTAAGTAGCCCCTTATTGGTTAAACCCCAAAAAGGCAAGCCATACCGAATATGAGATTCAATAAGTGAAAAGTACACTGAACGTGCAACCACCCCTCCCAGCTCTTGTTTTGCCATTCTTACTGCAAAACATCCAGAAGATAATTTCCCAGCTAAATGTAAAATATGATCTTCAAACCGAAGGCGACCATCAATGGTAATTCCTAGGAACTTGCAGCACTCTTTATTCTGCAAGAGGGAATTTTCGTCAAACATCAGACCCTGAACATCGCACTTAAACCCCATAATAGACGTCTTTCTTACATTAAACACGAGCCTGTTGGAAGCACACCACCCTGATAAAATCTGAAGGTCTTCAAGGATACAAGTCTTAATATAATCAGAATTTTTATGGCTCCATAGTACGGTGGTATCATCAGCAAACTGAACCACCTTGCCCTGCAGTTTCAATGAACTCAAGTCATCCACATACAGTAAAAATAACAGTGGTCCCAACACTGAACCCTGGGGAACGCCGCATTTTAGGGATCTAGAAGCAGACAAACGCCCAGACACTGTAACCTTCTGAGTACGATTTTATAGATAGGATTCAAGCCATCGCAACGCTACGCCTCTAAAACCATATTTATCGAGCTTAGATAACAGTATTCCATGATCCACACAGTCAAATGCCTTGGATAGATCACAAAACACTGCCGCCGATGACTCTCCAGAATCCAAGGACACATAGACGCTCTCCAAAAAGCTAAAAACAGCATCATGAGTCCCTTTACCGGCTTGAAATCCAAACTGATTTGCAGACAAAATGCCATTATGATGTAAAAAGGACAAAATTCTGCTTTTTGCAAGTTTTTCAACTATCTTAGAGAGGGTAGACAAAATAGAAATGGGACGGAAATTACAAGGCTGATCCAAATCTCCACCCTTATGAAGAGGGATAACCACTGCCTCTTTTAAACATGAAGGAAAAATGCCATTATGTAAAGAATTGTTTATGGCAGAAACTAAAGCATTTAAGGCTGAATCAGGCAAAAAGAGTAACAACCTCGAAGATATCCCATCAGCTCCAGATGATTTATGGTTTTTTAGGCGTTTGATTTCATTTTTTACTTCGGTAAGATCGACAGGATGAAAGAAAAATGAATGCTCAACCGACACTTGTTGAAGATAGTGTAAGGGATCAATGTTACTAAGAATGCCCTTGAGCAAGATATTAGGTATATCACAATAATAGTCGTTTAAAATGTCAGGTCTTAACTCCGGTTCCGATGCTTTTCTATGACAATGTCTAAAATCATTAATAATCGACCAACACTCTCTTTGCCTATTTGATGACATATTTAAGCGATTCCTATAATAATTAGCTTTTGCTGCTTTAATTGTCTTTCTGTACAGACTACGGTATTTCTGATGATATGCAAGGATATTTTCATTTGTGGTATTTTTGCACAATTTAGTCAAAAAACGGAGGTTTTTAGCAGAAATTCTAAGGCCTCTTGTAACCCATGGTTTTCGTTTCTTAGTTTTAAGCCTCATTTTAGGAAAGCACTGATTGATCTTATCACACAGAACTTGAAAAAATAAATTAAGTGGGTGAGAAGCCGTTTCAAGTGCATTCCAATTTACCGAAGCTGTAGCAGCAGAAAAAGCATTGAAATTTCTCCTGCTGAAAATTCTTCCCATATAATGAGATGAAGATGATACAGTATTATATGGCATTTTGGCAAGAATAGCTTCATGGTCGGAAATACCAGATGGGAGTACTGTGCATAAAACGTCATCAAAATTTGTACAGAAATAGTCAATTGTAGTTGCAGATGAAGAAGTTATTCGTGTGGGAGAAAGAACGTGCATTTTCAAGTCGTAAGAATTTAAAATACTTAAAAGAGAAGTACGTGGCAAGGTTTCATCAGTGTAGTTGATATTAAAGTCACCAGCCAATATAACCTTAGAGTGTAGGGACAACTGGGATAAAAGAGAATCAAGTTTGTCCAGAAACATAGCAATATCTCCTGTAGGTGGCCTATAAACACAAAGAATATATAAATTAAAACGCTTACAAAAAGAAAGAGAGAATTCAAAAACATTCTCTAACAGAAGATTATCATATTTATCAATATTACAAAAAATCGTTTCAATTGTTTGCCTAGCCAAGATCATGGTTCCTCCATGTATAGATTGTTGACGACAAAAATTTGATATAGGAAGATAATCAGATATTAAAAAACATTCACTAGGCCTTTGAAATATTTTGAAATATTTTGGCCTTCATGCACTTTGAAATATTTGTTTTATCATTCTGATAATCTTGAATCTTATAAATCCTAATACCATGAAAATCATAATATTCATTAAAATTTTTGCTTGTATTTACAAATTCAAAATTACAAATTCAGTTAAAAACACTTATTTTCTTTCTATTTTTACTATTACGAGTTTTACTTTCCTTCCATGTACAGTGTTTCCACATTAATAGGTACAACTATCTATAAGAATCAAAATATAGATGATTTTATGAAGGTTTGTAATTATAAAGGGTTTATATAGTAAAAATATATTATTCTGTCAACAACTCAATATATTATTCTATTATAAACAACACAGACGGACAATTCACAATAATTCGGTTTTAAGAAACTAAACAAATACCTTTAAATAAAGATGGTGATACATTATTCACGTATTAAATAAGGAGGAAGATACATCGCCTGTTCCAAAGGATATACTATTTTTTATTTTTTGTGATTATTATTATTGAAATAATTTCGGAAAGTAGCAAATCTCCAATACCAATAATACATAAGTTTCCAATGGTCTAGGAAACTTGCCTCTGAATTGGTGAAATTAATCTTCTGATTCATCGGCTGAACACAAAGTTATCTGAATATTACAACTCCTTATGAAAATGTAACATCCAGGAAGAACCCAAAAACATAACGACCATATTAATTGATTGTATGATACAGGCAGCCTTTGGATAAAAGTATCTGGATATGTTTGAACACTATACTTGAATTTGTGTGTGTAGTGATATGGTGTGTAGTGTGTAGTATATTCCGTTAATAGGTTCAAAATAGGTTGCAGTTGTGAATTTTGGGTATGTATAATAAAACATATTTTTGGAAACTAAAATTTGTTTTTTTTCATGTGTATAATAGGAGGGCCTTCATAAATAATGACACACAGCACTAGTGCGGTAATATCTGCGGAACGATCCTTGTGCATTGGTCGTTCGACACGTTTTACGTTCCGATCAGTTTATTTTAAGCGATTCGACGAGGTGTGGCGATTGTGTTTTTGTTTACGTTGTGTATTATAATATTATCAGTACGTTTTGCTATGGAAAAAACCAAGAAAAAGCCGGTAATGGGCAGGATAAGTGATGTCATGAAAAAACTTCGACAAGCAAGCCACGAGACAGGTGAAGACTGCCATTGCAAAAGGCATCGATGTTTTTGTATAATAAATGAAGCTGAAAGAAAGGTAATAATCCAACAATTCAATTTATTAAATTACCATGAGCAAAACGCGTACCTTGCTGGACTTAAGGACATATAAGTGTAGGACCAGTTGCAACAAGAAGACCTAGAGTTCATGAAAATGTTGCTAGGTTTAACGATGCAACTTACCGTTATAAAGTAAGGGTTAACCGAGCTACATTAAATATATCTGAGGATGTTGACGTATGTTGTATGGCAATTCTGTCTATGCATGGGATAGGAAAGAAAAGACTAGAAAATATTCAAAAGTCTTTGAAGATGAAGGGCGTTGCACCCCGTGACAAACGGGGAACTAATGTTAAGAAACATTCAAAATCAGAAAAGACAATTCACGCAGTGGTCACCCATATTAACTTACTTAAATCTCGACCAAGTCATTACAGTACCAAAAAGACAAGCAAAAAGTATTTACCAGAAGAGCTAAACGTTAAGAAAATGTACGGTTTATACAAGGAGCAAAACAATCCGCCCGTTTCGCACGAATTTTACAGAAAAATATTCAATACAAGATTTAATTTATCTTTTGGATATCCACGTTCGGACACGTGCAGTGAATGTGATCAATTTTTGGCTAACATAAAAGTTCTGGAGATAAAATTAAAGACAGAAAATGGGAATGAAGAAGAAAAGAAAAGAACAGAAGCTGAAATACAAAAGTTAGGAGTTCTGAACAGAGTGCACAAAGCAAAAGCTGAGAAATGTTACGAGAAAAAACGAGTATCCAGGCAATATGCATCCACAAAGGATGACACAGAAGCTATTGCTATGGATTTTCAAAAGAATCTGAGCCTACCGAACGTGACGACAAACGACGTTTATTATAAACGTCAACTAACGTTTATTTCATTTAACATTCATGAATTGGCTTGCAATAATGCCATTTTTTACATATATAATGAAACAATTGGGGGAAAGGGAGCGAATGAAGTTGTTTCCATGCTCAATGACTACATTTTTACGAAACTTAAGCCTAGTGTACTTCATCTGAACATATTCTGCGATTCCTGTGCGGGACAAAATAAAAATTTTACAGTGTTTAGATACCTTCATTACGTCGTACATGTCGCCAAAAGGCTTTCTTCGGTCACAGTTATTTTTCCTGTCAGAGGACACTCATATCTTCAGTGTAATAGAGACATGAGTTTTGTTAACCAAAAAATTAGGGCAGAACTACCACGTGACTGGGTAACCGAATTGAAAACTTGTAGACAAAAACCCACTCGGTTTGTTGTACACGATGTTGATCAAACAATGCTAAGAAAGTGGTCAGGGTATTTAGATGAAATTTATAAAAAAAAATCCCCGTTTGCTTCAAGACCAATAAGGGAACTTAGGATCACTCTGAACCATCCTCGTCTAATTTAACACCGATCTTCTTATAGTGGACACTGGACATCCTCCGTTATCCAAAACCAGATAGAGCCTGGAAACTCTGCGAAGGACTTTCTACCTATAGGACAGTTTTTCTTACCAACAGGACTGTATAATGGTGAGCTATTTTCTGCATTTAGTAAATAAATTTTAATATTTTTGCTATTTTTGTTGCAGCTCCTTTGCCGATCAGCGAAGAAAAATTTAAAGACCTAATGCACCTAAAACGATTTTGTGGGCCTGAAGCTCAAGAGTTCTTTGAAAACCTACCGCATGGAGAAACAAAGATGAAAAAGAAGCAATAATTCTAAAAAATCCAATCCATAAAAATTAATGTAAATATGTTGTGAGTTTTATACTAATAAAAATTCACCACTTCCATCACGTAAACATAGAGGAAAAGGGAAACGTCCTTGACCTTTCCCTTTTCTTCCGTTTTTCAACTGTTATTTTCACCAACATTTTATCTTAGAAGCCCTTAAAATTCATTTTGGTTAAATCTACCAAAACATATTATGTAAAACATCTTAGGAGACAACATACTAAAAACTATAATAAAAATTTTGAAAAATAGTCAAAATATTAAAGATTTAAACCTTAAAACTTCATTTTCTCAAAAGAAGCTTTAGCCGACTTTCTCCCTTTCTTCCGTGGACTCATCATTTTTATTGAAACCTCTAACTTTACTGTAATCATGGTCTGGAAGATTTAATCTCTTAGAGGAGGTCTACCACTGCTCTTTACATTTCTACCTGCTAATCGAGACTTTCTACGCATAATTGCAGTTGGTTGAACTGCTATTTAAGGCCCCTTTACAATTTTTGCCTTTTTTTATTACATGTACCCCATCATTATATTTTCCAAATGTATGTAGTGCACTTATTAATGACGAATCTGTTTTACATGAAGAAACACTTTCTAAAAACTTTGCAATTGGTTTGTTATATAATTCAACATTATTTTGATATTTTTCAATAAGCACATCAACAAACCCTTCTAATTTTCTTCGAATAATAAATAGATGAGTCTTCAAATTTACCTTCCTGCTGATTTTCCTCTATAGGTACATTTATTAAAGTATTTGAGGAAACATTTTCACATTCAGAAAAAACATTTTCAGAATTATTAGGTAGGTACTTAAGAGAAAATCAGTAGGGTTGGCTTCTTCAACAGGTTCTTTCAACTCTGCATACCATCCCTCTAATTTACAATCGGCCCCAAAAATTACTTTGTGTAAAAGGTTTTTAAAACTACTTACTCTTAACTAATGTTGGATGGAATTGTTGAGATGTTAAATTATATTTAACATTTACAGCAAACTGGTGTTTACATGGCGCCCCCTTTATTCCCATAAAGCATGTACAGGTTTCGAGTTCAGTATTAACGACATAATATATATTTTCTTTTGATTTTACTTCATACATATTTTCCCCAAGTATTTCACAATTTAAATCCAAAATTTGATCATTTTTGAAATAATATTTTTTTTTTCTTTAACCCTTCCCAACGCCCATTTATTATATCAGTAATTTTTTTAAAATAAAAATGCTCAAAGTTTGAGGTAAGAAAATCAAATAATTGCACAATGCTAAATGCTTTTTGTCTCAGTAATATCTATTTTAATATTCTAAATGTTGATTCGGCGTAATTATTAGTTTCATTCCCACGAGTCAAAAGTTCTGCTCGGTAACCATGGCCCATATATTTGAGGTTTTTTTTTAATTTTCAAAATATTTTTTTAATTTGCTATTATTCACAACGCAATTTTGACTCAAAAGGCTATTATAGACTTCTAGAAACTCCTCTTCATTCGTACAATTTAATGCCCTTCTAAAAATTTTGTAAATATACACTCTGTTATCTTTACTAACACCATTAGCACTACTCCATAAATACACTAAAACAATGTTTTAAGAGGTTACGTTCGGCATCGCAATCATCAGTGATGATTATTTTTGGAAAATTTTGTCCATAAAGTTATGGTTCTGGTAAAATTTGTTTTAAAAGGGTTGTACCTTTAGTAATACACCTTTCGGATTCTGAGTACATCATTACAATACCTAAGGGCAAAGCTCCTACAACTGAAGGACATAATAATAGAAAAACTCGTGAATTATGTCTATCCATATTCCCCGAAGCATCTACAAACATGACTTCAGCTGAAGCTCGTATATAGTTGTGTACTCTCTTCATGATAGGTGAACAAACTGCTATTAGAAGACCTTCAGATATGTCCATTGCAGCACATCTATCATTGCATTTATTGTTGTATTCTGCTATGGTCTTTTCCATTGAATGTACCATTTCGATGCCTGTAGGGTTTCCATACTCCATTTAAAAATGTGATAATAAAGATCATAAACCCATTTCTGAGTAGGACACTTAGATCCATCAGCTACTATTTCATTATATTTATCTCCATTTTCTTCAAGCAATCTATCTTTAAACATGCTAAGAGCTGTAGATGGGGAGTGACCTTTTTCAAATAATTCTGCAAATTATTTCTCAATAATTTTTGAAGGTGGTCTGAATTTTAGAGTTGCCGAGCTATATATATATAAGATATATATAAGATGCTATATATATATAAGATGATTGTGGTTGTGTCTTGGAAAAAATTCACATGGAAAATTTTTCAGGTAACCATCCTGACTTCTGAAAATAAAAATGTATATATGAGTATATCTGTACCTTGGTAGAAAAAGGGCCAGTATCCAAATTTCCCATATTTGAGTTATAGGCATAGGAAGTTAGTTTATTAATGACTTAACATTATTAAAAAGGCCAAAATACTTTTAGCGAAATAAACAAAATACACGGCCTATGTCTAATTCTAGTTAATAGAAAAAAGGCCAATCTCTGGACTTCAATATATTAGAAGAATAAATTATATGGCCAAAATCCATAATATGGACATTGGCCCTTTTGTATTATTTTATTTAGGAGATTGGCCTTAAGATTTTAATGCGTACCTAGTTTTTATAATCTCAAATATTTAGTGTAATTTATTATATTATTAGTAAACTGTGTTCTGTGTTTAAATAATGTTAAATTATCAAAATGAGCAAAAGGACCCTGGAAATTTTGCAGAGAAGACTGAGAAAAAACTAAAAAACGTGTAAGGAATGAAAAAAGTTGGATGGAAAATGAAAGAAGGGATCGCAAAGAAAAAGGAAAAGAATATAAAACAAAAAAAGGAATCCTACAAAGGGCAAAAGAGCTAAAGGAGCCATGCGAATGTAAACTAAAATGTTGGCAGAAAATTGAAGATGTCCAACGGCAGAATCTATTTAGAGATTTCTACAATTTATCAAGACATGGTCAAGATCAGTTTATAGCGGAAACTGTTAAGGAATGTGCAAAATTTAGAGAACGACAAAGAAAATCAGCTGATAAGCAAATTAAACCTAGTCGAAGAAACTTTTCAAGAAAGTACTTTCTCACAAATGAAGATCACAAGAATTTGGAGGTTTGTCAGAAAATGTACCTAAATACTTTTGATTTGAACCTTAAAAAAGTGAGAGTAATTGTCGAAAAAAAAAAGATTAAATGATTCAAATATTTGCTCTTCAGACGGTCGGGGAAAACATCAAAATCATTATAAAGTTACCGAGGAAAAAAGAGATTTTATTAAATCACATATTAATAGTTTTCCTACATACAGCAGTAATTACTCTAGAGAGAGGACATCAAAAAAATATTTAAGTCCCGATTAAATCTTTCAATTGCCCAAATGTATCGACTTTACATTTACACTTTACAGACAGATTTTTAATGAAGAATTCAACTTTTCATTTCATGCCCCTGCGAACGAAACTTGCTCTAAATGTGACAGTTTAAATGTAAAGTTAAAGACATTTGATGGTAAAAATCTTACAGAAGAAGAAAAAACTAAAATTGAAGTTTTGGAACAAAGAAACGCTCACTTAAACCTCTCTGAAATGGCTTGTAAACTTAAGTCACTAGATAAAGAAAACAGCAAGAAAGACATCAAATTTGTTGTTGCATCATTCGACCTACAAAAGTGCTTACCTACACCATATTTGCGTAATGGCGTTTCTTTTTATAAAAGACAACTCTGGACTTATAATTTAACTGTTCATCAGACTTTAACTGTCGGCAATTTGGGAATTTGCTTTTTATAGGATGAGACAATTGCTACTCGTGGAGGTCAAGAAATTGCTTCATGCGTCCGAAAATACATCTTGTCATTACCAAAGGAAACGGAAGTTTTAAATCTTTATAGTGATTCATGTTCGGGGCAAAACATAAATATTTTTATGTGTACTATGATGAGCTATGTCTTGAAAGAATGTCAAGATCTAGGACATAATTTGCAAGAAATCAACCACAAATTTATGGAGCCTGGTCATACTCATATGGAGGCCGACACAATCCATGCAGCAATCGCAATATGCAAGGAAATTGCATATTTATGCAATATATTATGCAAAAAAGACTGCTGAAATAGAAGAACTGTGCGCCGAAATCCACCCCTACAAGTTAAGGAAATGTTACAAAAAGACTTCCTAAATTTTAACAGCCTTTTGACGGAAAAATTGGTTCATAGAAAAAAAAATGAGATTTTTTTTTCATTGAGAAGGGAGTAATAGGTAATTATGTTAGGGCTTATAAACATAGTTTTTCACATGAAATTAAAAATATGTCAAAATCGGTTACACTTAGGTATAGAACATTATACAGAAAATATACTTAGAATTTCACGTAAAAACCAAAAAAGTAAAAATATACAGGGTGTTCCATTTAAAATAACGAAGTTGACACCTACTTCCGGTATAACCGGAAACGTCACAACTGTCAAAATATTTTAGTTGTATAGCCCCCATCGACTGTGCCATGTTGCCAAATTTTCAAAATTTTTGAAAAATCAGTTTCCGAGATATCGATCGCGTCTATTCGTCGTGAGACACCCTGTATACTTGTATATATTGTAGTTGTATACAAACACCAAATACAATTTTTATTCATATTCTTTAAAAATAAAAAAAAAAACCTATACAGTATGTCCGGCGATGTGGTAGACAAGAGGACAAAATAGGGATCAAAAATATATATAAATAATATATATATATAAATAGATACACAAAAATGTGTTTCTTTTTGGATGTAGAACTTTATCCAAACATTAGCAGTTATTCCTTTAACACCAATTATTTGTTAACTTATTTTTTAAATCTTAGGTATTTTTAACAACCTGTATATATCTACAAGACAGGAAAAATACCTTCGTTCTTATTGTGTAATAGAGGAATCGCCCCTAAAATATCTGTACTGAATTTTGCAACACTCTATATAGTTACTTGTAGTCTCGGTTACAGTTTATCCTCGAGTTTACCTTTTTAAGTTCTTGTTTTTGACAGTCACAGTTAATTTTGCATTGCAATTGAAATGCTTCTCATGAGGCTGCTTACACTGTTTTTTTGGCCTTGTATTATGGATGCAATGATATTGTTTCTGTAACACACTAACATTAAATTGAAGTGAAAGTATATCATATAATAGCCAATTAACAATTAACCAGATTAAAAGTTCATTGCGAGATGAGAATAAACTTTTTAACCTGATTAATCAGATCAGTGTGCCCAAAATGGCCTTTAATAATGTATAAAAAAGGGATATTTATAAATACCTTGAAAATTATTCTCTGAGTATTTTCGGGGAAAGTTTTATCAACCCTAAAACTACTTTTTTCTTCAAAGTTTTCCAACCACTGTAGAGCATCATTTTTATTATCAACATCTAACCGAATGATTGCAGAAAAACCATTCTGTAGACTTTCGGTTTTTTCCACAAAGCCCTTAGGACCAGCGTCAGTTGGTAATATAGCATGCAACTCAGCGTTGCCAGGTGTACGATAATTATCGTTTTTGTACGATACTTTTGCCCTTCGTACGATGTACGATACCGCATGCACGATAATATTAAAATGTACGATAGTTTTGACTTTACCGAAAATATGCCTTAAAACACATAATTACGAAAAAAAATATTTTTTAGTATGTAAAAATTTAAAGTAAAAATAAACAAATAATAGTGTCTATTTTTATTTCCTCATGTTTGCGTTTTAAAGGTTGGCACGACTGTTTTTGGGGGAATCCCCATCTTTTGTTTAGTTTGGATTTTATTTTATTATTGCGGTTAGTTTAGTGGTGTGGTGTTAGTGAATTCGAATTGTGAAAAGCACAAGCTTGAAAATTTTAATAAAAAAGGTAAAATAATGTCTTCATCAGACTCTGAAACTGAATGCGGAGAAAAAAGAAAGAGATGTAGGACACCTGAATACAAAAAAATTCGAAGAGGTGAGAGCAAAAAAGGTAAACATAGAAGCCAGAAATACCGCAGAGAATGGGAAGCAAACGAGGAATTTAAAGGGTGGTTGTTTCCGGATAGCGGTAAGTTAATATTTGGTATAATATGCACATGTTGCACGAGTTGTTGTATTTTTGTAGATAATGGAAAAGCAAGATGTCGTGCCTGCAATGTTGTATTTACGGCGAAAATTACAGTCATAAAAACTCATTCAAAATCGGCAAAACATTTATTAAAAATCAATGGAATGCCAACAACATCAGTCGCAGATTTATTTAAGAAAAAAGAGGTATGTACATCCGAAGAGAAGCAAATAAAACGGGCAGAAATAAAACTTACTGGTTTTTTAGCAGAGCACAATATTGCTTTTAACTGTGTTGATCATTTAACGGATATAATCAAAGAATGTTTCCCGGATTCCAAAATAGCAAAAGGGATGGATTTGCATCGAACTAAAGCAACTCAAGTAATGAAAAATATTATTGATCGTTGCTCTGAGAGTGAGTTAAATACCATTTTACAATTAAATAAATTTAGTCTCATTATAGACGAGTCTACTGACAGCTGCGATTAAAACCCTATGTGTCTGCGTGAGATTTTTTGATAAAAAAAATAAAAAAATTAATACTCTTTATTGGAAACTAATACAAATATTTTCTGGAGATAATCCAGATCAGGCCAATGAAGGCGCAACAGCTGAGAGATTATTTCATGAAATTAAAAAAGCTTTAGTGTTAGACAAAATTCCATTATAAAATATTATTGGATTCGCATCTGATGGCTGCAACAGTATGATTGGGAAAAAAACTCGGTATCGAGCAGATTAAAAGACGAACTGCCCGGCATTATGGTGCAAAAATGTATCTGTCACTCTTTACATTTATGTGCCAGCGAGGCTTGCAAAAACTTGCCTAGAAAGTGCGAAGATATGGCGAGAAACATTTATAACTATTTTAAGCATAGCTCAAAGCGACAAGCAATGTTTAAGGAATTCCAAGATTTTTGTCAAGTTGATCCACACCAAATTCTTCGCCCATCGCAAACAAGATGGCTTTCGCTTTTATCAGTTGTAAAGAGAATACTTGAGCAATGGGAACCTTTACGACTATTTTTCACGTCCAATTATGTTGAACATCGTTTGCTAGCTAGTGAAGAAATATATCACGATTTAAATGATAAACATATAAAATTATTTTATATATTTCTGGACTGGATTTTGCCAAAATTTATAGATAAGCGGTTAAAACCGATAGATCGCTTGGAATCGGTTATAGTCTTACATAAATTCAAACTGTGGCGCGTCACTCCCTGACCAATCATATGCTTCGAATTTGCTCCCATTTAAATAGTCGACTAGGAATAGAAATCACGCAGGACTGCCAATCCACTGAAAAATAAATGACCACTACTACTAGGTCGCCGCCATTTTGCGTGATTGCGTTAAAGATGGTCGTAGTTCTACCGACTACGTTTAAGTTCTACCGACTACGTTTAAGTTGTATTGGCAATCGCAATTCGTATTCGTTCTACTGGCATCATGAGTTATATAAATATTTTATACAAATATACAATATGCCGCATGTGAGGACATATTGTCCATTTATACAATACGTATGTCACGGCGGATTGTATATATCTACGATTTAATTTTAGTACGAATAATACGCGTCTTTTGATACGAATCACTAAGTTAGTACAATTCGTATGATTCGAATATTAAAGGAGGCAATTTGGTAAACAACTTTAAAAAAGTGTTGTGTAATTAATATTTAATTTAATATAGTTTGTGTCCATAAGTAAATAGAAGCATAGGAAAATCGTGGTCCATATACAATATAAATTGCCGTTTTTTTTGGCAAAAAAATGGCTCATCCAAGAATTTTTTTGTTTTAATTGAATGGATTTGAGGTAAGCTTCCTAAACATACCAAGAAAATCTAAAAATCTTTGAGTCTTAAATTGCTCAATCACCAATTTTTAATAATCTCATTGCATATTAACCGTTCTTTTAAGTTTTAATTCAATCGATGAGCATTTTGTGAATGGATTTCGCGACGTCGAAGATGTCGCCAACCGACTTTACTCAAGCCGCGAAATAACAGTTGGCAACTTCGCACCATGTGGGAGATTCGGATCCGCTTACCCTTTGAAAGGGCGGCTCTGCCGAGATGGACGTTCAATTTTAATTTTGCTTTATTTACAAATGAGAATATTTTATTTATTTTATGACATTGATTTATGGTTTCAAATATGTATAGGCACCGTTAATAATTATATAAATGCATTATTAGACTTTTTTCCCTATAGTCTAGTCTTTTAGTTATATAAATTTCATCAATTAATAAATTAAATTAACAGCTCATTAAATTCAACTCAATTAAATTAAATTCTCAGCCGGTGCTAAAGAAGTGGATACAATGTTTAAATATTGTTGATGGGCAATAACGTTTATGCTTTAAGATAAATAAAGTTACTTGGTCTATTAAAAGTATTACTGAATTACAAATGTCACTATCTTTTTCATCCTCTAAGTTGTATGAATCAGAACTTTCTTATAAATTTAACGCCTGTCTTATGAAATCTGAACTATGGTTAATTAAGTCATGACACTTCTCTAGAGATGAAGAGTATGATTTATTAACCTCACAATAATCAGAAGACTTATACCTAGTTAATAGATTTTAGAGTTGAGACCACCTACTTAATTTCAATTCGAAAGGTAAAATCCACTTTAGGTGATTTTGGGACAACTCATTGTTTTCTATTGATTGATCTATTGTTTTCATTGTATATATTGATATTTGATTAATAATGTTTATATAAGCATCGTTCAAGTTTAACGTATAGAAATATAGTTTTGTATTCCCAACATTTTTTACATTCCACAGATCAGATATTCGAATTTTTTGGGAATAATTACTCATAAGATCTTGAAAATTTGTTATGAAATCAAGTTGCTCAAAGGCTTTATTGGTAAGTTCATTACGTTTTTGTTATTCACTATTTCTTTCTTCTGGACTTTCTCTAGAAAGAGGCACTGTTTTTGTTAAATATGCAGATAAATTTGGAAAAATTTGAGGCACTGCTGAGCAAACTAATCTTGCTTTAACTCTAATCTTAGTGAGTGACTAAGTGTGCCATCAGGTAAAAGATAATCATACAAAATGACACAAACCATAAAATATTGAGTAGGAGCCCAATTATCTCTCGGTATGGCTTTTAGTCATTTAATTTTAAGTTGTTTGCTCTTAAACTACTTTTGTAATTAGATTTACATCCGGAAACACGGCAGGGACTTGGCATGTTTCAAAAGGCAAAAAGAATCTTCAATGGATTCCTATATACTGGGTGTCCCAGCGAAAACGAAACAGCTATTTTCGGTATGAAAAAAATTTTTTTTTTCAAAAATCTCGGACACGTCGATTTTATTTTTGAGGGGGACAACTTTTCCTTACCAAGGCACCCTCATACCAGCAACCCCCTTCGAGGGGGTGGAATCACCCCTAAAATCCTAAATGGAAAAAAGGGTCGTATGATACCTTATTTTAAAGGTCTTTTAATTCTGAATATAACTGCCAAATTTGAAGTGGCTAAAATTATTTCTCTGGATAAAACAGCTTGTCAAAATTGCGGAAATAGCGAAAATGAAAAAGGTATTATGGACTCTTTTTTGGATAATATTTTTAAAAGAACAAGGAAATCCTATTTTCGAAGGGGTCACTTATTAATTAAGAGGCCACCTAATACCTGGAATCCTTTACGAGGGGTTGAAAGCACCCCTTAAATCTTAAACAGAAAGAGGGATCGTGTTATACCTTATGTTGAAAGCGTTTTCACTTTAAATTTAAATGTTGACTTCTGAGTGACTGATGGATTTCTTCTGGATATGAAAGCCAAATAAAATTCTGGAAAAAATGCTTTAAATAAACCTTTATGCCTGAAACCCTTTCTTCTTACAATTTTTTTTATTGGATCATTAAAACATGATTAAAAATTTATTAGTATTGTTAATATTATTGTTATTACACCTTATCAGCATATCATAAATAAAAACAAAATACCAAATAAAATGCAAACACAAGTATCTGAAGAATTTATTTGGCTTGCTAAATATCATTGGTACTTTTTTCATAAGGCAGCATTTATTTAAATAGTTTTAAATGATTACCCACTCTTTTACGTGTTGAAACACTGTTAGCAATGGTTTATTCTACTGCAGAGAGGGTTGAGATGATAGAGTTTTTCTTTCGGCATAACAATTGTGCCAATAGAACGGTACAAGAATTTAATGACCTTCATCCAGAAAAACGAGTCAACAGAAAATACGTTCTAGAAATAGTTGCTAAATTTAGGGAATCTGGCAGTGTCTTAAATAAAAAGCGTGAGGTTCAAAATGCTGTTGTTGTCAATGAAGCAATGCAAATAACTGTCCTAGGTCAACTTCATGCCGAGCCAGGAATAAGTGTCAGAAAATTGGCGACGAGTACAGGAGTAAGCAAAAGTAGTGTTCATAGGATACTTAAGCATAATAAATTCCATGCTTACAAAATTCATCTGGTGCAAGAACTGAATGAGGACGATTTTGACAGACGAGTGCAATTTTGTGAATCGCTTAGTGATATGATAACTGTTAATCCGCGTCCTATTTACAACATTTGCTTTTCAGATGAATTTACTTTTTTTTCTTAATGGCAACGTAAATCGTCATAACTGCCGCTACTGGTCAAATGCAAATCCGGGTTAGTATCGTGAAGTTCATACCCAGTTCCCTGAGAAGTTAAATGTTTGGGCGGGAATCTTGGGCGGCTCCATTGTTGGTCCGTTTTTTCTGCCCGGAAATTTGAATGGAGAAATGTACCGAAATCTCTTGGAAAATGCCGTATATCCAAGAATAGTAGAAATAATGGAAGGCGGAAATCATTCTGATGATGATCAAGTCGTTTTTCAACAAGACGGAGCGCCTCCACATTATGCTGCTGGTGTGAGGCAATATCTTGATGAGATATTTCCTGATCGTTGGATTGGAAGGAGAGGACCTTTTATGGAATGGCCAGCTAGGTCACCCGATTTAACCCCATTAGATTTTTTTTTATGGGGGCATTTAAAAACAAAAGTTTACGCTACCCAACCGGACACCTTATAAGACTTACGCCAGAGAATTATAAATGAGTGTCAGATGATAACACCTGAAGTTCTACAAAACGTCAGGCATCGTTTTGAGCAAAACCTGTATTCCTGCATGGAAGTAGGCGGGGCACAATTTGAACATTTAATAAATTGACGTAATTTAAATAAACTTGTTTTATTTAAAAGACACAAAAGGAAAAGGGTAGGTATTTCTTATCTCTCCACTTTTACTGGCAGTAATGATTGTATTTCTTGCTATTTTTATATCCACAAGATATCCATCAGTCACTCAGAAGTCACCATTTAAATTCAGAGTAAAAAGGCCTTCAAAATAAGGAATGACACGACCCCTTTTTCTATTTAAGATTTAAGGGGTGCTTTCAACCCCTCGTAAAGGGTTCCAGGTATTAGGGTGGCCTCTTAATTAATAAGTGACCCCTTTGAAATTAGGACTTTCTTATTCTTTTAAAAATATTATTCAAAACAGAGTTCAAAATACCTTTTTCATTTTCGCTGTTTCTACAATTTTGACAAACTGTCATATCCGGATAAAAAATTTTAGCCATTTGGCAGTTAGATTCAGAATTAAAAGACCTTTAAAATAAGGTATCACACGACCCCTCTTTCTATTTAAGATTTTAGGGGTGATCCCACCCCCTCGAAGAGGGTTACTGGTATGAGGGTGCCTTGGTAAGGAAAAGTTGTCCCCCTCGAAAATAAAATCGACGTGTTCAAGATTTTTGTAAAAAAATTTTTTTTTCATACCAAAAATACCTGTTTCGTTTTCGCTGGGACACCCTGTATAAATAAAGCTAATAGATTTACCTATACTTACTAATACTATGGGTATTCCTTACCAGATTTCCTTCAAATATATTTGTAAATAAAACAAAACCTACATTTTTTGATGTGAATAAAGCATTAACCATGGTTCTTAGGCATAAGTTTCTAGTTTTAGTGGAACACAAGATATTCATAAAAAATCCCAAATCACACAGATAAGAGCACAACATAAAAATCTTAAAAGTCATATGTAAAATAAACTTGAAAATCGATAAATAGCCCAATGACCCACTTAAGAAGCCGGCCGGCTCCACCTGTTTCTTTTTACAAACAAGGTGTTTGTCTTTATAACAATTTATCACTGTTTTTATATAACTCACCGACACTGGCTAGGAAATGATACTAAGATTTAGTAAGTTCTTAATAATAGCTACATTTACAATTTACATCAATTACATCTACACTACAATTTAGTCCCGTGAGAACTGAAATGAAAACGGATCTGAAAGCCATATTGCCGATGTTATCATTTCGCGGTTTGAGTAAAGTCGGCTGTGAAGACGTGCTCTTACTTTGACAGTTCAAGTATTATTTTAGGTTATGTCATTGTTAAATTAACCTAAAAAAACGCTCCACAAATCTTTTAAAAACCCCTAAGAGTTTGTAATGAATAAAACAAGTCATTTTTTCTTACGTCTCACACGACACTACAGTGCCAAAACAACTACGATCCCGCTCAGCCCTTTGAAGTCTTTAGTCCCGGAAAAACCGTATCGATCCCGTATAGACCCCCAAAAGTTGCCCCCTAAAACGAAAATAGACGCCGATACGATCGCTTTACTAGAACGATTATCTTTGGTTGATTGCGCCAATAAACAAGGAATTGAAACGTTGGAGGCTGCTATCGAATTCGCTGATCAGATTCAACAAGTTGATACTACTGGGGTTGAACCTTTGATTACAGTTCTTGAAGATATGTAAGTACAGTATCCATTTGGTTTTAACCTAGTAAAAGCTACATTTATTTTAGACCATTAAGATTAAGAGAAGATAAAGTTACTGATGGCAATTGTAGAGCAGATATCTTAAAAAATGCATCCTTGGTAGAAGAAGATTATTTTATAGCTCCACCAGGCAACATTGTTTTGGAATCTAGAGAAGACTTGTTATTTGAAAATCAAGAGAAGTCTGATAATGTCAAAGCTTAACTCAATATTAACTTTATGTGAAAAACATGGCTTACTTCAAAAAGAACTTCCTTTCAGGCAAAAATTGGAGCAATTTAAGGTGGGCCCCACTGGATGGCTGTTGCTAAGAAACCTAAAAGACGAGTGGTTTTATAATATCGTAATCAATAAGGACATTAGTGTTTTCTTTTCAGGTAATAATTGTTTTAAAGATACATTTATGTTTGGGAAAAGTATGTCTTTGGAAAAGTTGCCTTTTGGGGTAGCTGAAATTATTCAAAAAAAAACCTTATAAAGAGGAAGAACTCATTGAATCTTACAAGAAAAGACTTGAAGATAAAAAAATTGATTTGAATGAGTTATTTTCTCAAGAAGATCAGGAAGTTTTAAGATGTAGTGTGTTTACCAGTCCAGCAAATGCCGTTCAGTTTTTTCATCAGTGGCAAAGAGAGAGACGGATATGGTGGAGAAAGGTGATACCAACTTATTTCTTAATAATAAATACTAATAGGGTATTTTTAGTTCTCACCAAACCCAGGCAGGTACTTTTTAACAGACATTAAAACTGATAGTAACAATAAAATGAGTGTCAACATTGAGGCCAAACTGCCTTGGACAACTGAACTTGTTGAAACTATTGTCATGCAACCAAAACCATTAAGAGATATTGGAGAAGAGAAGGTAGGTGTCTGAAAGGTCTTTTTAGTGTTTTTTAAGCCCTTTTTCAGTTTAGTGATGGTAAGAAACGAATACAACCACACAGCATTATTAGTACAATAAATTTAACAACTATGTTCATGACAACCATCTGTGATGCTTATGATGAATCAGAGTATAAAGGCAACAGCAGAACCTTATTAAGGTTCCACCGAAAACTTGCTCCATACAGGATCAGTTTTGCCATAGTTTCCTCAGGAGGTAACTGCTTGGAGATAGAGGATATTACCAACAATTTTGTTTTAAATTACAGTTTCAGCAAATGTTTTATCAGAATTAAATGATTTAGCGCTGTATTTGACTAAACAACTGAGGTTGAATCATGTTTCTACTCTCTTTTCTGCAAGTAGTTCAAAGCTTTCTTTGGAGGCCCAATGGAGGCTATATGATGAAATGGGTATACCTTATAACATCTTACTGAATGAAAAAACACTTAAAGATGGTCTGGCCTTTTTAAGGAGCAGGGATACTACTTTAAAGGTAAGTTTATTGAAGTTTTAAAGTGATTTGGAAACATATAAGTTTTAGGAGCAAGTTCATGTTACTGAGCTGGTGGGCTATGTTGATCAACTTTTTAGAAACTATTAGTGCTTGTATGGAGTTTTTTTTTTGTAAATATATTAGTTTATTTCAAGCAAACTTTACTTGATTTATACCTATTTTTATATGTATATTTACAAGTCTGCTGCATATTGTAATTATCTTAATTAAAATTTGGGTTGTTTATTGTTTAAATTTCAATAAACTCATTCCTTTACTCAGTTAAGTCATATTCGGCGGCCATCTTGGATCGCCACGTCAAAATATTGGAGGAGTTTAGAATTTGTCAGACATAAATAAGTTAATATCATTTACATAAGTCAAAAAAATGTATAAGCTAAGAGTTGAAATTTAAAGCAAGATTATGGGGCAATAAAAATAAAAATGTTAAAAGTATAACATACATATTATGACACTTAAGACAAGTAGGACATTAAAAAGCACTATTATCTATTTATTGTTGAAGGAATTCTTGTGTGTTGTAAAATAACCCTGCACAATGTAAATTTTTAACGTTTTGTTTTAAAGAGTTAATTGGCCAATTGTTGAATGAAATAGCAAATGAGTGTGATGTGCCAGGTACGTAAAACAATTTTTTTTTTAAACTACCAGTTTATAATTTAGTTCTGTTGCATAAAATAAGTTTTAAAATTTTCTCGTACAAATTTTGCCTCATCGTTTAACCTTCCACCAGCTTGTCGTTGTTCGTTATTTTAATTGTATCTTCCATTCGTAAAATCTTTCAGATTGTGTTTCATGCCTTCCATATCAATTATTATATTATGTAAAATACAAATAGCTTTGACAATTTTGTCTGCTAGTGTGACATCTGTTTGAATCGGTTTATCTAAAATTTGCCATTTCGCACGCAGAATACCAAACGCACATTCTACGGTGCGTCTTGCACGAGATAAACGTTTGTTAAAATTTTCCGTTTCGATGTTTAAATTGTTTTTACTATAGGGTTTAAGTAAATTTTTCATTAAAGGATAAGCTTCGTCACCAATCATAACATATGGCATAACTAAGTTTGAGCCTGGAAGTGGATTAGTGTCTGGTAAATTAAGACTGCCTTGCGATAACTTTTTGTATAATGGTGAAGCTTTAAATGTACCACCATCACTTTGCTTACCATATCCTCCAACATCAATATTTGCAAACCTGTAATTTGCGTCTACTAAAGCTTGAAGTACGATGGAAAAATATCCCTTGTAGTTAAAAAACATTGAACCAGAGTTACTGGGACATCGCAAACGGATATGTTTTCCATCGAGAGCTCCCACGCAGTTCGGGAAATTCTAAATTTTATAGAAATCGTCAGCAATTTTTTTGAAATCATCCTGCGTGGGAACTGGCATATGTGTTTTAAAAAAGATGTCCCATAAAAATGCCGTAACTTCCATAACAATATTTCTGATTGTGCTTTTTTCCATTCGAAATGAAAACGCTAAGGTTCTGAATGAGATGCCGCCGGAAACAAACCTAAAAAAAAAAAGTAGTAAAAATAAATATTATTCCTAAAAGTATATAAGAAAAATTGATAAGGCTTTCTCACCAGTGTTTAAACTAAATTTGTGTCTAGTTATGTTTTAAGACCCTCGTGTATCTTTCTTCTAAAAAAAAAAAAGAAATTTCACTTTACGACGGCCTTTATAAGCCCGACTAGCCACACATTCAGTTTATACCTTCACCATTAGCAAAAAATCTTCATAGAAATATTAATAACATATTTAGTTTAGTATTTAACTCTAAGATAATTTGCATTTTCCAAAAGTACCCATAAAAACATTTTTTCAGCGGCCACCCGCAAAAGCTACATGGAAGAGACTGCGACAAACCTTTATAAAAAAACTCTCGGAAGAACCATTGAAAAAATCTAGTGATGGGGCAGATGATGACGAAAAAGACAAGTGAGCATTTTTTGATTCTCTTTTATTCTTAAAAGACACTTGTACCCCTCGGGAAACGGAAGGAAATTTTTCTGTTGAAGATAATACCAACAATACCTTGTCGGGCGACGCCAACGGCAGTAATTTGAGCGACGCAGACGTTGACGTCGACCTTGGGGATGACAGTCCCTCACAATTTTCAGTTTCCGAGCCCGCTTCCGATTCCAGACCAACGTCGAAGATGAGTACATCAACTCCAATATTAAAAAAAGCTAAAGTGCAAAGAATCTCTGGCAAAAGAGCTGGGTGAATCACTTATTCGAGTAGAAGAGGAAAAAATGGAATAACTAAAAAGAAAAGAAGAATATCGACAGAAAAAAACAGGAAATGGCTGAAGAAAAAGCCATCAAAAAAGAAATAGATGAAGATGAGTCATTTTTTAATAGCATTTTGCCACATGTAAAAACATTTGATGCAAGTTCTAAAATCCAATTTTGAATAAGTGTGCTTCAACTTGTACAGAAATACCAATCACAAACACAAAAAACCAATTCACAATTATCTACTGGACACCAGACGCAAACAGCAACAAATTTTACATGAGCAACAACACAAAAAAATAATATACAATCCTCTACGGAACCACATTTCACAGAGTTACTACCATTTCAGCAAAATAGTAATATACTTCCAACATCAAGTCATTCATCAATTCATTTGGCTTATTATTCACAAAATTAATACTACAACCCTAGAGACCTGGCGACAGAACAGTGCACTAATAATTATGCTAGTTCTAATAATCATTTTGGAAATTAAAACGTTAATTTTTATATACTATGTGTCCAAGATAAGAACGATTTCTGATTTGGAAAACGCGATTTCTCGTAGACGAAACATCAGATTCAACATTTATTTACGTCATATTAAAGAGCTTAACATGCTCTTTAATATGACGTAAGTAAGCTTTCAATCCGACGCGATATTTCGTCTATGAGAAATTGCTTCATCCAGGTCAAAACCTAGTTTAATCTTATCTTGGACACACCGTATATTCGTATTAGAAGAACATTTCAAGTTTTTTTATGTTTGTATTAAAAAAAAAAGTTAAACGTTAAGTTTTATATAACACAATGATTTACTGTAAAAACCGGATTTCAGTTAACACCCGAATTTTCTAGGAAATTCTAGTTTTAACGATATGTGGTTGGAAACGCGCATGGTTAGACTAATTTTTAAGAGAATTTTTGGAATCCGTCGAGAAGTCAGTAGCCAATGTAATTCCCTTAAAAATCAGCCTAACCATGGGCGTTCCCAACTACTTATCTTTAAAGTTAAACCAAGGTTTTCCTAGGAAATTTGGGCTTTAACTGAAATCAGGTAGGTATAACATTATGTATTTAAAAAAAAATTAAATACATTTGTTAAAGTTTCACATATTTCTGCCGAAAAAATTTGTAACGCTTTGCTTTTTTATATTTGTTTAGAAAGAAAATGTTTTGTATTTAAAAAAAATGTTTCTCGGAAGAAATATTAATAAAGATTTAAACTTACCTTAAAGTTACCATTAGTCTTTCTTCAGATCCAACTGGTTGACGATGGCAATTCTGGTAATTTTTGTTTAGTTTATCTCCAAGTTCGTTTAAAATATAATCAAGAGTTTCTATTTTCATTCTCATGTAATCAAAAAAGCGGGCAGGGTCTTTTCGTAAATCTTTATAAAGATGGTGAAATTGTCCATACGACATGCGTTTTTTGTTTAGGATGTATTTTCGTATTTTGATACCTTTTATATAGGTACCACTTTTTAGCACTAGAACTCAAAATAATATCTTCTTCATCTGATGAAGAGGAGGTTGAAAAATCCATGTTTATGCGACGCTTGTTTACGCCAAACTAGTGTAAAAATGCGATGCTCCGAACCTCGATGTGACCACTGCGGCGCATGGGTCGGAGCGAGGCTCGGACCAATGGTCGAGGGGGCTTTGCTATGGTCGAGGATCAATGATCTCCGTTATGTCCATACCCTTAGCATATTTAATTTTTTTAAAACTGGTCTGCAGTCATCCCTAAAACCTATACCTGCTACGATCCTAATAGCCTTGCGCTGTAAAGAAAACAATCTTGCAGCCGAAGGTGCACCTCCCCAATTTAGGATACCATATGACCGAGTGAAGAAGGCCATAATACACAGTTATAGAGGTTTCTTAACAAGAACACAGTGCCTTTCAACCTTTCCGATACTTCCTCCGAATGGACATCCCATGTGAGCTGTGAATGAAAATAAAACCCTAAAAATTTTACTTGATGGGGATTTATATATTTTTTGTGTTCATGGGGATATATAAAATCTGCAATATCCGTCAGATAGAATATTATTTTTTGAGTCTTTTCTTTATTAAGCATTAGTTTATTGGCACCAAACCATTCGTCTGTTTTCAGTTGTGCTGCATACGTCCACAAACTTTCTAAATCTTTATCATGAATGGTGAGAGTAGTGTTATCTGCAAACTAAATATTGAGCAATCCCATACATTGGCAAGTCATTTATAAAAATTAAAATGGTTCCATAATAGAGACCTGTAGTACTCCTATCTTTAACACACCCTCTGAGGATGACACCCCCTCCCAACCTCACTGTCTGTGTGCATTCATTAAGTTAAGAGTTAAGAAGTTTTATGCTATTTTCTGAAAAATTGTAGAATTTTGACTTATTGAACAATCATGTTGAACACAATCGGAACCTTTGCTGAATTCACAGAAAAGTGCAAGAATGTGTTTACGACTCTCGAAGGCATTCATTATGCCAGAGACAAGACCAATGATTCCAACAACAGTGCCCATCTACCGCAATACCTACAAGGGTTGTTCAAAATGTACTATGCTTGTCTTGGATATTTGGTGGCTGGAATATGTGTTAAACAAATAATTCATCATTTCCGTAGAAATTAAACAATTCATATATTTATGGATTACAACTACCCTAACTTCACTAACTCCTCGGATATCTCCCACAGACGTTCTGACAGTCCTGGAATTTGAGTTGTTACGTAAGGTGCGATCCGGGAACAATCCTCAAATAACCCTCCAGAAAGTGGCTCTATACCTTGAGCAATGCTACAATATATACTAGTTTGCGCGCCCTCTAATGAATCCTTAAAAGAAAAATTATTATATCTCACTTGAAGCCCATTATTTCAAGTACAAACCTTTAAAATCCACCGAGCCACGTACTTCAAAGGTATCAGCATATAAAATGGTGTATTCCTAAACACATCGTTCACAATTATACCAGGATGTAAAGCGTATGTGGTGACACTGGTGCCTTTCAGTCTTTTTGCCAATTCTATGGTGAAGAGGATGTTGCAAAGCTTAGTTCTGGCATAAATCTCCCAATCGGAACCTTGTCCGATGGTTTCATTGAATAATTTTGTGCTAGTGACATATAGTTTGGGTCTAAACAGGGTGGCGGCCACTGACGAGACATTAACGATTCGAGCGTTTGAGGTTTTTTTCATTAAATCTAAAATTGAAAATCTGATTGACCCAAGAAGTGAGATTAAAAGTGTTCATTAAATGATTCTTACAGGCAAAACTTATGGTGATTGTTGCTCTCATGCTTTCAATTTGGTTGATAACTTACCCAATAACAAATTTGTTAATAAAAAGGGCCCAAAGTGATTTGTGGCCATCATAAGCAACAAATTGTCTTCAGTCATTTTGGGTTCCAAATATAGTCCACCTGCATTGTTTAATAAGATATCAAGCCTAAAAATTAATTAACTTTATGTCATATATACTAACCAAAACTTTTTATTTAATTTTCGACACGGGTTTCGCCAACAATGTTAGTATTTTTGAGAGGAAGTTAATTAACTTAATTGCATTTAAACTACTTAAAGTGACTCGCCAATATACTGAAGATGTAACTGAGTGAAAAATCCAGTGAAGCATTAAACACCATACTAAACTAAACAATTGACTTTCAGGGATTTGACTGACTTTTCGCACTGGTCTTCGTTTTATCTCTTGAGTTTCGTAAAAGATTTAAACAAACTTTGATAGACCATTTGAAGATGGTATCTTATAAAATTGCCACAAAAGCTTGCTTATTTTCATCAGCTTGAAATGTTAGTTTTTAAGATTACCTTTAGACTTATCTCTTCTATTCAAATTGACAAAATAGCTTTATTACCCTTAACAGAGTTGCTGACAAACCCTTATTTAATTAGTCAGTTAAACTACTAGTAAATATCAAAAAGCAAACTAGAGCTAATATAAGAGTTAAGTTTTCTTAATCGAAGAGGAAGGTGATTGAACATTTTTTTACCCATGTAAATAAAACAATTTCTCACTTGAAGATGAATAATCCTATCGTCGTGTCGTGTTTTGTTTTTTTCTGTATGAAATAAATTACTACTTAAAAGAAACGAGACCAAACACTGTAACAAGAAATGCATGCTATCCATTTTATGTTGGAACAATGGTTACAGTCACTAGTCGTTAAAGTAATTGTTTTTTTCTTCTATAAATATCAATTTCTAACCTATTATTTTTGATGACAAGACTATCTAAGTATGGAAATTGTTATTTTGTTTCTTGTTCGAAGGTAAATTTAATTGATGGAAAAGAATAATTATTTAGTTGTTCTAAATAATTATCAATATTGCATTTGCTTTTGTCCAACACGGTAAATACATCATCAACATGTCTTAACGCAAAGTATTGGAATGTATTTTTTGCATTTAACTCAAAAAGCTTCATGAAGAACTCTATTGATGAAGACTGCTAGGAAGAGAGACAGAGAATTACCCATATTAGCCATATCTTCAAATTGTTCATAATATGAATTGTTGTATTGAACAATAATACAACATTTTCCAAAAGTTCAATCAGATTTTACCAAAGTTTCTGGTATAGGAATTATTGGGAACAAATCAAAGGACAAAAAATGTCATCTTCATTTAAAATTAAATTTTTGACTGCTGACTGAAAAACATTTAAAAAGTAATTTTAATGTTTTAAATTACTTTACTAAAAACTTTTAAATGTTGTAAGTTGCAGATGCTATAGTGACGAGAATAGTGATCGCATTTTATTACCAGGTTGTGGAACACAGGGCCGAGCCGTGCCGAGGGTGCGCCGATAAAAATAAAAACAAAAGCACCGCAATTATGGTGGGTTCAGCCAGGGCGGTGCTGATTGTTATAAGGACGGCGTAATTAAAAGAGCCGCGTAAAGTACCACCAATAGTAATTCCTCGCAATTTATTTCTTGCGGAATTTCAATACTTTTGGGTAATAAATAATATGTATTTTGGAACTGCAGAAATAAGCGGGGGTGTAATATTTAGAAATTCCGACCCTTTTGTTTTTAATTTATTTTAATTTGCGAGTTTTAAAGCGACTTGTCGATTAGTGTTTATTTTTAATACATTTTATATAAAAATTGTGTTTGTGTTGTTAAAGGTAAGTTTAAAATATTTTATTAATATCTTTCAAATATTTAGAACTTCATGCCTTAAGCAATTTTTCATTGAAAAAAGTAATGTCTGATTTTTGTGCCAATTCTAAAAAAAATATTTGTTGATTTAGATGGCTAATGGTCGAAAGAGGCTTTCTGGTTCCCAATACCAAAAAAGGAAGCTAGAAAAGGTTCGTTAAAAAAGTTTTTTGCGT
Organism: Anthonomus grandis grandis; assembly: GCF_022605725.1. Classification (NCBI taxonomy): domain Eukaryota; kingdom Metazoa; phylum Arthropoda; class Insecta; order Coleoptera; family Curculionidae; genus Anthonomus; species Anthonomus grandis. The sequence continues at coordinate 32,931,839 of NC_065546.1, forward strand.
CGTCAACGAACCCACAACCGGCACAACCTCAACCTTCAACAAGCCAAAGGTCGGATGTTCTACCTTTGACGTCAACTGAAGCCGATGCCGATGTAGAACAACCAAATGATGAAGATCAACAACCATCAGGAGATGAATTGAAACAAGATGATCACTCGACGAATACGCCAGCAAATACGCAAACTGAGAACATTGAAGCTATTTAGGTAAATGAAGAACGATTTAAAGATCCAGCATATTGGCCCGAAATATTAACGGATAATATTAGATTATTGATTTTAGGAATAGGACCTGTTCAAATTAAAAATATTAATTATCCCATTAATAATTTAAATAGATGTTTTAGCGCTGCTTACTTTGAAAAAAAATGAACTAACAATGAAAAAGTTTCTAGAACCTGGCTTATTTACTCAAAATCTAAAGATTCAGTGTACTGTTTTCCTTGTAAATTATTTAAAGTTTCTGATAATAGTTTTAATGAGGGGAATGGCTATAGTGACTGGCGACATTTATCTCGGACTTTAGAAAGACACGAAACCAGTAAGGGGCATTTTGAAAGTGTTAGGAAATGGCTTGAATTAAAAAACTCAATAGAAAAAGGTTTAACTGTGGACTCTATCAATCAAAATTTATTTCAAATGAAAAAAAAAAGATGAACTTTGTAAAAAGAAAGATGAAAAGACGATTTTAGAGAGAATAATATCTGTTATCCAGTTTTTAGCTGGACAAAATTTAGCTTTTAGGGGTAATAGTCAAAAACTATTTGATAAGGGTAACGGTAATTTTCTGAAATTAATTGAGACGATTGCAAAATTTGATTCTGTAATGGCCGAACATATTGATAGAGTCCAAAAAGATGGGGACAAAATGCCGCATTATTTGGGAGATAAAATACAAAATGAATCGATTTTTTTAATATGAGAAAAAGTAAAAAAGTGTATTGTTGAATGTTTAAAATTATGCAAATATTTCTCAATCATTCTTGACTGTACACCTGACGTTAGTCACCAAGAACAAATTACCATTATTGTTAGATTCGTTTTTATTGATGGTTCTTCTAAAAGTATAGAAATTCGAGAAAATTTTTTAGGATTTTGTAAAGTTACAAACACTACTGGTCAGGGGTTAACAGATTTTTTATTAAATTATTTAAAAGAACTGGATATTGATATTGCCGATATGAGAGGTCAGGGCTATGACAACGGAGCAAACATGAAAGGCAAGCACAAAGGCCTACAAACAAAATTTTAAATATTAATCCTAGAGCCTTTTTTGTACCCTGTGCCGCCCATTTAAATTTCGTAGTTAATGATGCAGCAAAAAGCTCTCTAGAAGTAACTAATTTTTTTAGCATTATTCAGGAAATATATGTCTTTTTTTCGGCCTCAACTTACAGATGGAATGCTCTCTTAAAAGAGCTGCCCAGGCTAACACTAAAGCCCTTATCGGATACCTGCTGGGAAAGCCGTATTGAGGCAATAAAAACTCTTAGATTTGAGTTAGAAAAAGTGTATGATGTTCTGTTTACGCTTTTTAATGATGAAAGCAGAGATAATGAAACAAAGAATATTGCAATGTCCCTAATAAATAAAATAAAATCATTTAAATTTATTTGTTTGTTAGTTTAGTTCGGTGTTAGTTAGTCTAATGTTATTTTACCAGAAGCTGTACAGATGCTAAAAGAAATCAAATTATTTTTGACACAAATGAGATCGGAAAACGGGTTTTTAGACATGATAAATGAATCTAAGAAAATTGCGGAAGAAGTAAACGCCGAAATTTCCTTTCCAGCCATTCACTCAATAAGACCAAGGAAAAAAAAAACGTTTTTTGATTATGAACACAAGGATGAGCCAATCCAATCTCCAGAAATAAATTTTAAAGTAATTTTTTTTTAATATTCTCGATATTTCAACCTCAAAATTGGATGAGAGATTTCACGATTTACAACAACATATTGAATTATTTGGTTTTTTAAACAATTTGAAAGCATTTTCCAAACCCGAAATAATGACCTATTGTAAGAATTTAGAAGCTAAATTAACTGACCCTGAAACAAAAAATATGGACATAAATGGATTGGACCTCTATAATGAAATCGACATATTATCAATTTACATTAATGATAGAAATATTTTCTCGGCCAAAGAAATATTAATATATCTGGTTGCTAACGATTTGAAAGGCATATTTCCAAATTTATTCGTAGCTTTAAGAATATTTTTAACAATGCCAGTCACTGTAGCTCATGGGGAACGCTCATTTTCCAAACTAAAATTAATAAAAAACTACTTAAGATCCACAATGAGCCAATCAAGACTATCAAATTTATCAATAATAAGTATTGAGGAAGACATTGTTTCTAATTTAGATGTTACCGACCTAATTAGGGAATTTGCATATGAAAAGGCAAGAAAAGTAAATGTTAGCATTTAAACCAGGGTATAATCACTTTTTTTTTAATTTCTTTAAATTAGCATGTAAGTAAAATATATTTTCTTTAGGTGTTTATATTGATGTAATTACATATTAATATAGAAATACTTCTATAAGTAAATAATATATGCTTTTATGTATATTTTTTGTATAGATAATATTGATATATTGATTAATATATGTGTGTTTGGAATTTAATTCAATTTGATTTTTTTATTACACCCTTTTTTTTACACGTTGTACTTTGGTAAGAGCATTTTTTAAAACACTTTATAAAAATCACTGCAGAAGGGGCGGCAAAATTAGCTCTTGCACCCGGGCGGGAAATACCCTAGACTCGGCCCTGGTTAAACAATGTAATTTTAGTTAATTGTTGGGTTCAAAAGTTGTTACTTAAATGTATCGGAAGAGGAAACAAGCGTTTTTGCCGAACGACATAGTGAGGAGGAGTGCCGTCTTGCTGGAAATATATTTCAGACGACGAGTTTCCAGATAAATGGACAGGGCGAAGGGGGCCTATAGAATGGCCTGCTAGATCTCCTGATATAACGCCGTTAGACTTTTTTCCGTGGGGTCATTTGAAATCTATTGTGTTTACTCCCCAACCTGAAAGTTTGGATGAACTTCGTCAACGCATCATCGACAGCTGCCATGATATCCCACAACATGTTTTTGAAAATGTCCGTCAGGAATTTGAACATCGCCTATATCATTGTTTGGCCAAAAACGGGCAACATTTTGAACACTTATTGAAATAAAAACTGATATTTTCTATTCGAACAAATTAAGATAAACAAGGATTTTTATAATTTTCTCGAAAACGAATCGACCTTTTAAACAATCGACTTTGAAAGACCTTTTAAACAAGCTATTACTCAATACCCCTTGCCATTTAAAATTTTTAAGGGGATGACCCTGGGGGGCAGAGGGTGAAGTAATTTTAGGTTAGAATGTTGTCCCACTTGACAAACTTTTTGACGTATTTCGGCGTTTTTTTTTTAAACAGTGGTTTTCGATAAATCCGTGGTGGGAAGTTTTCAAATGAACACCCTGTATAAGTGTTTCATCTCTAAATTTAACTATTTCTGCTTATGAAAAACTTCAGTCTTTTTGGCAAAATGAGATTTACTTTTAAGAGATACATCATCAATGAACTTGAAAAGATGAAAGGCATTTGCACACCTTTCAGAAACCACACATACATCTGTATTAATTAGTCCAATCTTAGTTCTGATCTTAAAATGTAAGTTCTGTTCCACTGATCATGAAGCTTTCTTAATAGCCCTAGAGGTGGAACCTTGGTGTGGCATTTAATTCATGCAAGAGGTTTATTACTAATTAACATTCTTTATTTCAAAAAGACAAAAATAAGCAAACTTCCATTGCAATACCAAGTAATAATAATAATCTTTATTGATCAAATTTTTGTTCCAGAAAGGCAAAAACTAGCTTTGAGCTATTTTTTGAAACTATTAACCTTTCTATTGTTTTGATTAATTGTATCAATTGTGACAGGAAATACACATAGGGCAAACAAGAAGATAAATTACCTCAGATTTAAAGAACCTATGTAGCTCATGTGAAATATGGAAGAGTTGAAAAGTCAAATTTGGCTGAAAATGTTTTAAATATTGGCCGCTTTGTTGGAATAGATAACTCAAAATTACTTAACCCATCTAGTAACAATAGAAAATTAGATGCATACAAGAGTTTAGCAATATTCAAAAATAAAACATTATAATATGCATAAAGGACTCTCCTATAGTTTTGTTACTTCAGCCATGCTTCATTGAATTTTTTACTTTATTAGTTACAGTTTTAGTATATAAGGCCACTTGCAAGTAGTTTGGTTTAATTTTAATCTTCGTCCGACGATTAAAACTAAACCAAAATAGTTAGCGAAACACGTGTCACACCAAAGTTCTAACCATAGCACTATTATTAACTTTGTCCCTCAATAAATTATTATATCATTGTAATGAATCCTTCATTAAATTAATTGGATAGTTGCATGAAAAAGCCATTACTCTAAGCAATAATTAAATTTAATGAACTACATTATCTGGAATTCGCGAATCAATCACCAATCAACTCGGCTTACTTTCGCGCGATATTTAAATTTTTTAAATGTTAATATTAATTTCTTTCAAACTAATTACCTTGACTCTGTTTTATTTATATCGTTAGCGAATTCCCTGACAGATTTCAAAGATGCTACATCTAGCATCTTTTTCAGTTGAGCGTTAAGGCCCCTTTCAGCATTTCTGCAGGCCAGGATTACCCTGGCGCCCCTTTTGGCAAAATCTAGAGCAGCCTCATATCCGAGCCCTTAAAAAAATCTTCATTCTTTTTTTTGTTAAAATATATGTCTATTAATGCAAACTACTTACCAGAATTCGCGCCAGTGATGATAACAGTTTTACCAATCAAACAGACGTTACTGTAGCACCATCCTGTTGTCAGTTTCACATACAATTTTGCGGCAATCACCGCAATGATTATAAATAAAACGGCTGATATTAAGTGGAGCCACATCTCTACTGTTCTGTGTGCATTAATATGGTTCTAGAGTTCTAGACACTAGGAATTGTTTTAATTGGGGTGAAAGTCCATGCATAACTACCCATGGGTTATCAATGTTAATTAACAAATGTCTGCAATAATTTTGTGTTCTTTTTTAAACCTGTCTTGCAAAGATAAAATTATTTTCTACAAAAGGGCATCAGACTAATTGTGCTCAAATTAAATATTTTCCTCAAGTAAATTTGGAGCATTAGGGTTCCTGTGTCCTTATCTTTAAATTCCATATCCTCTAAATTTAATATACAATTATATGAAAGTAAATACCAATTACTTATCTGTAGTCTAATAGCCTAAATTCTAAGAAAATTCGTTTAGAGTACAGAGAAACTAAACCAGTTCTAAAAAATATAATGCTTCTCACTAAACTCAAAAAAATATCAAGAATTTGACATCAATTTATTTTTGCTTGTATAGCCTCCCTTCTGACATATCGGGTTCATTAGCAGCCTCGGCTCTACTTCTCGAAATGTATACTAAAATAAGGATTGTATTTAAACAATTTTTAACTTTCAAATTTAAATCTTCAAATGATGGATAGTTTGTTGTCAAAAAGTAATTCGATGTGATACCCAAAATCACAGTGGTATTTAAAGACAAGTCTGTGGTTATACAAGACAAACCTTTTGTGACTTGTGCTTAACAATAGCATGGAAGTTATAATTATTAAATTTAGAATACCTAATTAAATCATTTCCAAATCCATATAGAATATACTCACCCAAAATCACAATATGTCATTCACATTCCTTATTGGAAGATTCTTCTGCTTCACATAGTTCACGAAATAAACTATTTACAGGATGGGGTGGTAAAGTTTTAGTTGAGGTACTACCTTGTGAACGTCGGCTCAATTCATTTAACTCAGACATATCCTTATTGGTCTCTTTTATTTTCTCAGACTGAGACAATTTATTACTGATGGTTATTTTCTTGTTGCAAGATACACAGGTTTAAGTAAGTCCACAGTTTCCTGTGTTTTTCTGTAAAAACTTCCACCATCCTTAGACTCTTCTTCCAAATTAAGTGTAACGCGTCACTGTCTCAAACATGCAGCATTTAATCTCTCAATTTCTAACTGTAGAAAGTAATTTATCTAGATAGGAAATTATCTCTCTCCTCAAATTGTAGGAGGAGCATGCATAGCAGAGGGGGGTGGACTCACTTCATTATTAATTAAAGGAGATATTCAAATTGTACTTGGCCAAATTGACTTCTCTCAGATTAATACTGCCATGAATATAATAAAAATAAATAATTTGTCCATAAATCAAAGAGACTTAAAATATAAATAAATTTATTTAACAACAACAATTGGATCTAAACATATTTTTCCACTTACACCTTATTAATACAACATTATTGTTCTATGCTAAAAGGCTTTCATACACATTCGCACACAACATTTGCAACTTCTCATTTGTGATTAAGTGGTGAGTCAGATTGTGAGGCAAAGATTGCTTAGATAAGAGCCCATTTAATATGGGTACTAACTTTGCTAAGGGTTTCTTATTCATAAAGGGATTTTGAAACTGGTCAGGACCCTCTTGTGATTTTAAAGAAACTTCTGTTATTTTTGGCTGAGTTTGATTGAAAAATTCTGATAGCTGATCACCTAGTAAGACGAAGGCAGTATTTATGTGGTGAATAACTAGATATTTGACTTCTTCACTTTCTAGAAGGTCTGCTGTGTCTCTTAGCTAAAATTTAATCACTTAAAGTTTAAAATAATTTATTTTAATACTCAATTATACCATGCTATTATAGACATCTTCTCCCTCAGGGGGATCTCGTTCAAGAATATAAGACTTTAAATGAGACACAGGGTCCTCTTTAGAAGCATCCAAACTGCTCTGCAAAGACCAGAAAATTGCTTCCAAGTCACTCAGCTTCATTTCCTTTTTAAGGTCAATATTTTTAAGTAATTTTTTCACCTAAAATATGGATTAATTCTACTCCTTAAAAACAACCTGAACCTTTTTACCTGAACCTCCATAATATGATAAATCTGTTCAACTCCAGAATTCAAGAACTCTTGACAGAGAGACAAATATTTTTCTTGCATATCTGCTGCAACACTTGTAGGGTCTTTATATAAATATCCACCAACTATGTTAAGTTGCAGTTTCAGGGTTATTACTAACATAACTAAACAGTAAACTATACAACCAGCTTTCGTAAACACTTGCACCTAAGTTAGGAAATTAGTTATATTGTGTTAAATAATTTGAAAAAATTTACCTTTAAGTCGTTCCAGAGCTCTATTTTATTATCTGGATTGGTCTTCAAGGCCTCAATAATTTTGTCAGTGTTAATGGTCTCATATATTTTGTCTAACAGTGAGGAGGAGAGGTTAATAATTGTTTGATTACACGTTCTGTTAATGCTTTCAAAATGTATTTGCTTCCTGTTTCTCTCTATAAATTCTAGAGCCTCTTTTTCATGCCATTCTCTTAGCCTATGTGTTGCATACCTTGTTAGAAAATAAGATCCTATAAAATATATTTAAAGGATTTATGTAAAGTTTGGATGGCTTTTTGTAATATTACCAGTTATAATTATCCCTCCCACGACAAATTTATTGCGATGCCTCGACAAGAAATCCTTAATTTTCGAAAAAACAGGCATTTTTAATTAAGTTTTGAGCGATTCTTATTCTTATTTAGGATCCAATGAAATATAAAACTATAAGAGCTTATGTGTTAGGCGTAGGTCTGGCACATGGTTCTTGAGACAAAAAATTTTGATATTCGTCTTAAATTATTTTCAAAAACGACTTTTTAATCGACTTAAAAAATCCAAATCACAAAATGAAACTTTAACCTTTGTTTTGTTTTGAAATTGTTGACGTTTGGATGACATTTGATTGTCAATGTCAGCCGTCCCAACGTTGCCACTTATTGTTATAATTCGATATATATAAGCCGATTTTCAGCGTGGAATTGGTAAGAACCCCGGTTACTCTTTTGGCTGATATCTTTGAGAGGTAAGTGTGACGTATTGTTATATATATGAGGAGGTAACAATCAAACCATGATTAGTGTTTTGTCACACTAATCAGAATTTTGGTAAAAGCGGGAAAACGTTTTATTTAGCTGAATCGTATCAGTAGGAATTAGTTTATTGTCTTAATACATTCTACACTGCATTATTAAGTTATATTTAAAGAACTGCTGATAATTTTTTAAATAAAGTAGTTGAAAAGGCTAATTAAAAGATGGACAAATCGGTTTTTGAATGAAATAAATGGACAAAATTTGCTTTGAATGCTATACAGTTTATTTGTAATAAAAATAGAATAATGTATTAGTTAAATGAGAAACGTAAAAAAAGTTAAATTTTTACTGCCACATCCTTTTCCAAGCAATCACAGATTATCTCATCTTCATCCACACTTGCTGAAGGAGTGTTAAAAAGGATTTTTTTATACCAGTTAAACTGCTCATCACCCAGATTTGTCCAATCTCCATACATTGCCTTTAAAAGATTGTTGACGTCTTTCTTTTTGTCCTCACTAATTGCATGATTAAGCGGAAGTTCCTTAAGCTTCATACGTCTTATTTTACCTTTTATGTATTGATTTCTCTTTTTACCAGTGATTGAAACTCTTCATTTTCAGACTCAAAACGAAAGTTCTGCAGTCCTCTAACCACTACATTAAAGCCTTTCTTGGTTTCGTTAGGCTGAATTTGAATTCTTTTCATATCACTGATCATTGGCAAATCCTTATAGTACGTGCTTAATGACTTTGTATTTAACAATTTCCAGTCTTTTCCAATAACCTTTACAACTCCAACTTTACGGAAGATCTCGTGATAGTCTTCTTTGGTTAGAATAGTGGTCTTTTTCTTTAGTTGCAATTCTATTTGCCCAAAAACTGTATCTGGTGGAATAAAGCTGTGTCCACGAACTGGATAAAAGCACTCTATATCATCAAGAGTTTCGTTTTGCCCTAAAAATAACATGAATGTACGTAAAACAATATTATTTTTATTTTGACCCACGCACCCGTCGCTAAATAATCTAAGCTTTCTTTTGCCATTGAAGTCTTTATTTTGCAAGTAGTTATACAATGCTAAAGAAATTTCTGCACTCCCTTTGGCTGCTTCTTCTTCCGTCCATGTATATAAGTGGACATTCTTAGATTGTAGGTCTACAATGCAAAAATTGTAAAGTCCAATTTGCCGCGAATAAAAGGCTTCCTGTATTGCAGTCTTTGGAAGAGGCTGAATTTGCTGCAAATCAAAACAAAGACTAATAGCGTCAGGTACGTTTCGTGATAGATGTTCCCTAAAAGCTTTTGCTTTAAGCTTGTTGACTCTTTTTTCAATCATATATTTGGTTTTCTCAGCTGCAAGATTATTGCGAGCTGCATTTTTAATTTTAAAACTCATAAGTGAACAATAACTGCAAATGTCTGAAGCAGGAAACTTAAACCCTATATTAAAGTTATTCACAAACACTCTACGGAACATAGATTCACGCACTTTTAAATTATCGGGGACACTGCTATTATAAATAGCATGCAGTTTTTTAATACTACTTAGCTGACAACTGAGATAGATGCGTTTTGATTTTTGACGGCTGTAGTGGCTTTCAGTTCCTTTTAATTTTGCGATAAAATTTCGTACATTGTCTCTTTTTCCAAGACTTTTATGGCTTTTGCGGTCACCACCACGCATCTTCGATTGCACTTCCTCTGTGAAGTTTCTCAGCAATATTTTTTACTCTTGTTCTCCCTATTTTAGTAATACTTAAGAACAATTTTTGGCAAACGGGGATAGTAATGGTATTAGTTTTTAAAAAATATAAAACATTGTAATTATGGCAACCACCAGATCTTTTTTTTTAAATTTGGTCAGCTGGTCTAGGTCGGCGTCTCTTAACTGACACCGTGCGTAGAAGCGCAGCCACTATAGTGTCTTGTCGTCGTTTCTCTGGAACAGAGTAAAGTCTTTCTCGAACTTCCTTTAAAATTTGTGGATTCACATTGCGACAAGATAATTTTTTATTTAAATGTAGGCATGGCGCAAAAACATTACATCCTTTCAATGCGGAACATTTTTCCTTTTTTTTTGAGCTCTCACTCCTCCGGTCGCCGTCCGTTTTCGTCTTCCTGAACTTGCCTCACCAATGATAACATCTGCCCCATCATTGTCCTTTTCATAAAATATTAGAATTTTACTTTGATTTGGTTGTACTCTGTAATATAAAATTTTTATTTGTAATTCAAAAAATACCTAAAAATTGCAGGCACCGTACTAATATGAAAATGGTTTATTAAAGTAGTACTTACATTGATATACAAGGCTCTGGATTTTCAATTGCAGCGCGTCTTGAATTAATATGTTCTCTACTTGTGTCCATGCTGCAATGTGTAAATATAATATTTAAAAACAAAATGGTTACGTATAATAACATAACAGATTCAAAATCCTAAGCATTACACAGGGTATTTGATGCATCGTTTGCCAAATTTGAATAGGCGTTAGGAGGGACCCTTTTCTACCCCCCAAGTTACTAAACAGCATTCTTTGCTACATGGATTTTTTTTAAATTGGCCACTTTTTAAATTTTAATTTGAATAATGACAAAAGTCAATTTTATTTTTTATAAAACAGTGCATTACATATAAAAAAATTAGAGACTGTACCAATAACCTTTTTTTGTAGTTTAGCTCTAGATGCTCACTTTTATGAATTTCAAAAAAAAAAAATCTAAAAGTACCCGTAAAAAAATGCATATCGCAAATAATGCCTTTTTGCGATAAGGGGGGCTTGAGAGATAGAAAAGGCTCTCTTCTCTATGCTGCTTAAATTTGCCAAATGATTATGGTGTTTGCACCAAACACCATGTATAAAAATTTTGCTTTTGTTTATTTCATTATTAAATTTTTTAATAATGAAATAAACACACAGGGAAGATCTCTACTTACGTTACTTAGCAGGAGTTTATGAGCTGATAATTTGAAACCTTTTGAACACAAACATACACAAAAACTTGTTATTAAATTGGTTTAGCTTACAAACACAAACAACATAAACCTCTTTGCACGACACGTGGAAATGTAATAACATTGTGCCAGCATGTTCATACAGAACGCGTTTTGTCCATCGTCCAAGATTGCGTTCCATCTCCTGATTGGTTGGTTGGACAAAACACGGCTTGAGTGAAAACTGACGAAGGAGAAAACATCTTTTGCACAGTATGGCAGTTTTCAATTGCCATTTATATGGGAGCTATATTGTTTTGATCGATTTATTGTAGCTAAAATAGTAATGCAAGATGTATGAAATTGTCTTGCACTTATAACTCCAAAATGATAAAAATGTGACAAAACACGTTTTGATTGTTACTTCCTCATATTTTGTGTTCTGTGTTGTTCTCCGGGTTCTCCCATCACTTCACAAAAATAACATTATATAAGATTTCTAACATAGATCCAATAAGCAAATTGCCTCCCCTTTTCAGGTCTTCAACCTTAACTAGTACTTTCCGGAGATAATAAAACTAATTGATATTTATTCTTCTTAATTCATGAAGGGCGCACACCAAGTTGCAGGCCTCAATATTTTTTTTTAAATCTAAACATAACCTTCTGGAATCTGCCATCTGGACTATAATTTTAATCGAAAGAGTAACCCAAGTCCAAAGCCGGGTAATAATAATTGGTAAATACCAAACGCCAAACAGCTGATCCGTGATGTCACACAGTCCCCTACTTAAAACCAGAATCGCCGAAACCCATTGGTGATGTGATGTTATACACTGTCCATCCGGGCTAGCTTTTACTGCTCTTGCCGGTCTTTTAAGTAGATCCTTTGTCGAGATTAGGCGCCTTCTTTTTATAATTCTGGGTCGCATCTAGGTGCTTGGACTTGTGACTCACTCGGAGAATAGAAACTGACTGGTCGGATTAAGTTTACTTTGAAACTGATATTTATTTAACATAAGTTACAGGTTAATCTAAAAGATTCAGGCCTATTTGCCTAACTTGCGTATTTCTTAAAATTTAAGGGAATGGCTAATTTGTGCAAAGAGCGGGTGGCCTTTGCGTGGAGTGTGGTGGGTTTACTCAGGCTCCCACGGGATGTTTGATCTGCAGCAGCCACAAAACATAACCTTCAGAAGGTTATTGATTATACTTGAAGGTTATTTTTTGTGGCAGCAGCATTTGGAACTGCTGCTGCATTGAGGCGAAGAACGCTTGTAGCATGGCGTTTGGTTCTGTACCTAGCGGAGGGGGGACGGCAGCTGCGGCTTGTTGCGGTGGTGTGGGTGGTGCGGCAAGGCGGCTGTTATCCTGGGTGCCCCAGGTGAACGGGCGATCCCGTTTGGCAGCTTTTGCCTTTAGGATCTGCTTCGGATTCCTGGGGCATGCCAGGTAGTTGGCGGTATGTGGGCCTCCACAGTTGGCGCATGTGGCTGGCTGGTCGCGTGGTTTGGTGCACTCGGCGGTGGCGTGAAGTTGGCCACACTTCACGCACTTGTGTGCCGCCGTGCACCTGGCCTGGGCGTGTCCATGGAGCTAGCACCTGTGGCACTGTATTCTCCTGGACTTATTTCTTTGGGCTTCTACCCTTATCCTTACGCCGCGTAGCTCCGTAAGTGAAAAGATTGCCTTCTCTTCTCTGCGGAGTTGCACCCGGACTAGTGGTGTGGGCTGCCTGTTCCTGTTGAAGTATCGTGCGGCTGAGTGAGGGTAGAAGCCCAGCTTCCTCAGGTCCTCCAGGATACTTTCGGCCGACCAGTGCTCGAAGGGTCCTCGAGAAGGTGTGGAACGGCACTTTTGATGATTCCAGGTAATCCTGGGTGACTCTGTAGTCCGTGATGGACTGAGGGTGGATTTTTATTCCCTCTCGAGTGTTGACAACGTGGCCGTGTTGTACTCCTTTGGACTTCAGTACGGCGGCGACTTCCTCGAATTTTGTTTTCTCCCTTATGATGATAGGAGGGATCTTGGTCCTGCGGTTTGATGGAGCTGGCACAGGAGGAGTATTCCTGAACCCAGCCCTAGAGGTGGAGGTGGTGGCAGCGGGAGCTTGGTCGGGTGGCGCGATGGATGGCGTCTTCCTCGGGACCGTCTCCGGGTCCGAGGTCTTCCTCCTCTTCCTCCTGCTGACGACAGGTTGGAACCCGTCGTCTTCGTCCTGGAGACCTGCTAAAGTCGCAGCGCAGGAGCTAGGCTCCTGTGCTGGGAGTTCGGCCATCTCGATGGACTCCACAGGTGTTTCTAGGGCGGCAGGGGGTGCTTCGACTGCGGGACTGGCCTGTAACGCAGCGGAAGCGGACGGCAGGGCGGACTCAAGAGCCTTTACCCGGCTTTTGAGTGCCCTGGTCGTCGAGTGGAAGATCCGGCGGAGGGCGTTCATCTCCTGCTCGTGTTTCCTCTTCACGCTTCTCATCAGGACTTCGTAGAAGTATGTTAACTCCTCCTTATTCGACGGGCTGGTTTGCAGAACGGCCAGATCCGCTTTGTGTTCGGCCTCGTCTTGTGGTGTCGCCTCTTCCTCGTCCGTGTTACAGAACTCCGAGAAATCCTCGTCGTCCTCCAACAGAGAAGGAAGAATTTTCATCTAGGTTGTGAGCCATGGCAGACTCGGTCGTCGGGTAGAAGGACAGCGGGGTCCGTCGCACTGGTGCACTCGGTACAGCGGGACTGGTTCAGAGAACACTTCGACGTTAAGTGCAGGTGATCTGCACTCAACGGAGGACGAACACTGTGTGTCGCTATGTCGGATTGAGGTTTGGTTGCTTGTATTTATGAGGTCTGGGTGAAATGTTATTGGACGCGAGCCTGCGAAGCAGACCACGCCCCCTCAGACCACGGAACTTTTGGCTGGTGAGAAAAGGTCGGGCGGAGGAGTGAACGTATCAGTCTTTATCGGTGTCTTTATCGGGTATCGTGATGTTTGGGTTTTTGACGTTAGGTTTGGGTTTTACGTGGGGTTTTGTGGTTAGTGCGGATGGGTTTTAGGATTTGAGCACCCAAGAAGGAAAAAAAACGGATAGTGTGGGGACTTATATCTCGGCTCCCAACAATAGTTTAAACGTCGGGTTTGAGTTTAGTTTTTCCAGTTTTGCCATCAAGGTGTCGATTTTTTTTCCAACATCCCTTCAGGCAAACTTAGAAGATTTAAGAGGCTCGTGTTATTGATTGAAAACTCGGGACGTTTAATACGGGATTTTGTAGTGCCCTCCTTTAGCTCCGCCCTCCTGGTATTAGATTCCGTGTTGGTCTTTCTTAAGGTCTCGGCGAAGCTTTTTTGTTTGTTTATGTTTTTTATGTTTGGATTTTTTGGGCAGTGCCAATAGCTCGCCGGATGGTCGCCACCACAATTGCAACACTCTGCCGGTGTTGCTCTGTCTTTTTCACACTCTGAGTAGTGGTGTTCGCCCTTGCATTTATGGCAACGCGGCTTTGCGTTGCAATTGCTCATAACATGTCCGTATTCCTGGCAGCGATGACACTGCCCAATTTGCTTCCTGTTTTCTATTGTATAAGCGCTCAACATGGACTCTAATACTTAATATGCTTTCAATTTCAAACACGGCCTCCTGCTCTTTAGGGACGAGGAACCTGATGAGGTCCGTGGGCCTTCGGCGACCTGGGCCGGTTTTAAACCAGTCCAGCTCCTCAGGCTCGAACCCCATCATTCTGAGTTCCTCCTCCACTTCTTCCAGTTTGAAGTTGTGATCCAGTCCCTTCAGTATAACGTTCAATTTTCTGTCCTCTTCAAGGAAGAGGGAATGGAATTCCATTCCTTATGAGTAGTTCTGTGAGTGCTCTGTGGTCTTTGGAAGTTTTGGGGAAAAGCGCTAATCCCAATCTATCTTTTTGGACGTTTGTAATGTTAATTAATTTTGTTTTCACAAAATAATTTATATTTTGCGGCCCAGTTTTTAGTGTCTCTTAACACTACCTTGGGTACTTTAATGATGTTAGGATCAACACCTCTTCCCTTTAACCGCTAAGGAGAGGTTGTTTAGGGGCATGTATAAAGGGTCTCTTTTGAGAGTGAGAGTTTCGATGGGGATTTGGATGGGTTTTGGGTCCGCCGATGTTGAGGGGACTGGCTCCCTGTTTGTTTTTTTCCCAGGGTTAACCGGTTCCATCACATCCATAGGTACCATCACACAAATTGCTTGTCGTTTCCAGGTCCTCAACCTTAATTACTACTTCTTCTCTTTCATAATTTAAAACTAATTGGTATTTATTTTTCCCAATTTATAAATGGCGCATACCATAACGCAATCAATTTTTTACAATATAAGCATTGCCTTCTTCTGGACTCCCAAGTCCAAAACCGGGTAATATGTAATTGGTAAATACCAAACTCCAAACAGCTGATCCGTGACGTCACGTTTTCTCCTATTTTGGTTAAAACCAGAATCGCATTGGTAAATACCAACTAAGAACCATTCCACGCTGAAAATCGGCTAATACATTAGATTAATAAATGAAATGCTGGCAACATTGTCATAACCTCTCACATGTCAAAACGTCATCCGAAAACAAATAAAGCAACGTCAAGAGATTTTTTTAAAATTTTTTTGAAATCACTTGTAACCACTACAATCTCAACAGCACAGCACAGCAGCGCTAATTTATCTTAGAACTTTGGACTTTGGCTCTTCTGGCCTGTTTTTAGTTATCTATTAAAAGCTTTACGCTCGCTTAAAAGTATAAATAACGGGAAAGTCTGGTACGTGTTGTGTAGAGACTTCTTTAAGGCTTTTTCGTTTATTAGAATTTTTTGTTAAATAATCATGATTAATACGGGGTGAGTATAGGGGCTACTTTTTTTACTAAACTCGTCCACTAATATTAGTTTTTAAAACATTTAAAAACTAATATTGCTCATACTATATGTTCAGCTTAATGTACTTCAGTACATATAAAAATATTTGCATAGCACTTTGATCCTTAATTTTCAATAACATACAATTAGAACTTTTAGATAGTTACATTCAATTCCGATATTGATGTTTTGTACTATGTTATCAATTAAAAACAGTTTTTTTAATTGCAAATTAACTTCATTGCATCATATATTATATTACCTTACTCAATTGGGAGATTTATTAAATGTATATTGTGAATTGGGTGCCAGGATTGCTAGAGATGTTTATTATGCCCTAGTCAAGTCTCATCTATGATATGGCATTTGCTTCTGTGGCAAGACCCTTTTTCAAACACTTTTTATTCTCCCAGAAGGAGTGGTTAGATTAAATGGGTTTAATCATTTTCAATCTTGCAAACCATTTTTTCAATCTGAAAAAATATTAAGACTGCCATCCTTGTTTATTTTAGAAACCTGTTGTTGACTTCTAAATTTAATTCAGTTAGCTGCTAATAATTTTACAAGAAGTTGACATTTTGTACCCTTGCCTATACCTCACCAACATTAACAAAGAATTCCTTAATTTATTCCATTTTTAATTTTTTTAACCATCTTCCTTCTTCGAATCGAAAAATTAAAGGCAAGAGTAAATTTGCTGGCATTAAAGCACTTGGTGTTAAGGAACGCTTACTACAGATTGCCAGAGTATTTAGAGGATAATTTTGAGCTTCGACTTAAATTTTTAATAGTTTATTATATATTTTTTTTTAATTGTATTTTTGGTAAAAATTTGTGCTTTTGTTTTATTTAGTGTAGTTTTTATTTAGTTTGTGCTTTGTTTATAACAATTTTATTTATTGAAACAATAGAGCTTTCTTCATCATCATATAATATTGTAACTCTTCTTAAATTTAATGAATGTCACCTGAGCTTATCAGATTACAATAGATCTCACTGCATTCTCAGTAAATTTGATTATTTTTTCATTTTTTAAGAAAACTAGCAGGTCAAACCATTTTTATCACCGGAGCAAGCAGAGGTATAGGCAAAGCCATTGCCCTCAAAGCAGCCAAAGATGGTGCTAACATAGTAATAGCAGCAAAAACTGCCACAGCTCACCCAAAATTACCAGGAACTATCTATACAGCAGCAGAAGAAAGTGCGTTTAAGAAAAATCTGCAAACATTCATTTAATTTTGGGTATTTTAGTTGAAAAGGCTGGAGGAAAGAGCCTTCCTTGTGTAGTAGACATCAGAGATGAGGCCCAAGTAAAAAGCGCAGTCGAGGAAGCTGTAAAAAAGTTTGGCGGAATCGATATTGTGGTCAATAATGCATCAGCAATATCACTAACAGGAACTGCTGAGACTGACATGAAAAAATTTGATTTGATGCATAGCATAAATGCTAGAGGCACCTTCCTTGTGTATGTCCCCATAACAATATCCCTACCAATATTATAAATATTACTTTTCAGTTCCAAAGAGTGTCTTCCATATCTTAAAAAAAGCAAAAATGGTCACATTTTAAATTTGTCACCACCACTAAATATGGATCCCCAGTGGTTTAAGCATCATGTAGCCTACACCATGGCCAAGTATGGAATGTCAATGTGCGTTTTGGGGATGCACGAGGAGCTAAGACCTTTTGGGATCGCTGTTAATGCCTTATGGCCCAAAACAGGTAAGATTTCTTTTGTACGGTTTTTTTTTATTAAACTTTAATATAAATGGGTTGACAAGTGTAAAATTGTTTGGTAAAACTTTATACAGACTCTCTCGAAACACTGATATAATTCTTATTATACATGGAATGTGGTATTGCAGTAATTCTAAGGAGAGAGTAGATATAGTTCTTTGCCATTATGTTCTCCAAGGACAAAGGGACTTTCAACATACAAGATAGCTGTTCTGTTTGATATTTGTTACGCTCCGCAATGATTTTAATAACTTTGTAAAAATTTGGCAACAGGGCACGGTTTAAATTTGTACCTCCAAGCGCCCGAGCTCGGGCTCTCCCCTGTCGACCATCAATCGAATCATAACTAAAGAAATACAGTCCATAAAAAAAGACGATTTGACTTTTATTTAATATCGATCAGAGAAAATACGGGAGTAAAAGGTACTGCCCAATATTTTTTTGTAAAGTTTGTGCATCTGCTAAAGAAATAATTTTGTATAAGATAAGATAAGAATATACTTTATCGTTAAGAAATACAAAGTTTTCTATCAACAAAAGCAGGCTAATGACTAAATCATAACAATTTAACTATTTGTAATTATACCCCAAACTAAACTAAATTAAAACATGTAGAAGTTGGATAAGCACAATTAGAAATAACACTTTAAATTAAAAAAGAAGAAACAAATGGATACAAGTATAAACATATGCTTAAAATACAGTTCTCAATAAGATGGGTATATATATATTCAAAATCTTCTGTCAAAAATCTCTCCCATGTTATATAAAGACTCCTCCAATAAGAGTTTTTAATTTTCCTCTAAACTGCCTGACGGTCTATATAATATTCTCAGGAGGATGATTAAATATTTTCCTTCCCTCATACATAAATGATTTGTGAGTAAGAGTACATTTTCGGTATCGGTAGTAACGGGAAAACAGTAAATGCTTGTCTGGTTGGAAGTTGTTGGAACAGTTGGCTCTGTTATTATTTATTTTCTGATTGCAGTGTTTATAGACAAGACTAGCTGTCTAAAGTATGTATAACAAAGTGAGAGTCAAAATTCAGAGTGTTTTAAAATGTGGTCTACAGGAGTCTCTCTGGTGAACATTTGCCATGAAACGAACTGCTTTTTAAGTATAAAAGGTATTTTTAATAAATATTGGCTAGCTGAATCCCAAAAAGCGATGACATATCTGAGATGGGATTCAAAAAGAGAAAAATAGACTGTCCCAGTCATTTCAACTCCCAACTCCAACCTAACACACCTAACTGCAAAACATCCTGAAGAAAGTTTTTTGCTTAATTTAAAAATATGGTCGTCAAAACGCAGTTAGCTGTCAATGTGAACTCCCAAAATTTTAATACTGTTTTATTGTCAAGAGGATTATTCCCAAGTTTTATATTTTTTATATCGCAGTTAAAACTTGGTATATTAGATTTGCTAACATTAAAAACAAGGCGGTTTTCATCACACCACCTTTTAATTTTTGTGAGGTCTTCCGAGATTATTTTTTCAAGTGTGTTTTTCAAGAGTTTTTGTGGTGTCATACGACAGATGTGTCATCCGCAAAGAGAATAATTTCACCCAGGATATTTAAATGAACGAGATCGTTAATATACATTAAAAATAACAGGGGACCTAATACCAAACCTTGTGGTACGCCGCAATTAATTCCAGAAGGTGAAGACATTGAACCAGACACCAAAACAGATGGGTTTCGATAACTTAAGTAAGGCTTAAACCACGACAAGACAGACCCTCTAAAGTCATAACGCTCCAGCTTCCGCAGCAGAATTTCGTGATCGACGCAGTCGAAAGCCATCGACAGATCACAAAACACTGCCGCTACAGCCTCACCTCCATTAAGCTCAGAGTATACCCTATCCAAAAAAGAAAATATAGCGCAATGTGTACTTTCAGAGGATTGGAATTCATATTGCTTGGGTGTTAAAAGCTTATATTTCGTTAAATATTTCCACATGCGCTTTATGACCACTTTCTCAATAACCTTCGAAAGTGTAGGTAGAGTGAGATTTAAGATACTCGGAAAAAGTACCTGTCTCAAAAGAACTGTTAATCGACGCACAATGCACAATGAGATAAGTGTGGTAGTTCCGTTAAGATTTTCGCATGATTTTTTATTTTTTTATATCATTGAGAGCCTCTAATAACTCCCATGACTCAATATTTTCAAAATGAAAAGAGTTTGGAACAGATATACCAGACACAAACTCTAAGGGATCTATATCTGATAAAATGTTACTAGCCGTATCGCTAGCTACGTTACAATAGAAAGTATTTAAAGAACTCCCATCAACTTCGATCTCTTTTGCTTGTAATGACTTACCATTATGTCGAAACTTATTTATGATACTCCAGCTCTCTTTTTGTAAGTTTTTCGATGTATGCAATCTAGTTTTGTAGTAACTCTGTTTTGCAAGTTTAATTAATTTTTTGTATAGATTTCTAAACTTATTGCAGTATGCAGCGAACCACTCAACTTTAAAAAACTTTCGCATATAATTAAGGCCTCGTAAATTTACTGCCGATTTTCTTAGAAAAATTCACAATAAAAGCCAAAGTTTAAAATTTTTCTTTTTACTTTTTATCCATCCTAATGGAAATGCACGCCTAAAGGTATCTACCAGAACTCTATGAAAAGCTGCAATAGGATCAGGAGATCGACTTACATTATTCCTATTTAAATTTTAGCACAAATTCTGAATTTCATTAAACGATTTTTTATTGAAGATTCTTCCTGACAGACACAGAGATTTTTTATGAGGAGACTTAAGAATAAAACGAGAGACCACGCTCTCGTGATCGGATAATCCTAAATGGAATACCGAAAACGCAACTTTCTCAATGTTTGAGCAAATGTAGTCAATGGTTGACTTAGTGCTATCAGTAATTCTTGTAGGTGAATCCACATGCATTACTAACCCATAAGCTGTTAGCATATTCTTGAGCAAGCATCTATTTCTGTTGTTCTTGTTGTTGATGTTGGTTAGTTGATCTTGTATTAAGATGTAGACTTGCCTTGGTAAATTAAGGAAAAAACAAAGTAATTTCATTGTTGTTTACTATATACTATGAAGAGAATTATGAGCTCTGATTTACTTGAGTAGCTGATTTACTTGAAAAGCTCCAAATAAGCATAAAACCTTAAAAAAAAGACGTTACTTGGGCTAAGAGTTTCCTAAGTGGGCGATAACAACGAAATTCTATAAACAAAGAACTTAAACCAAAATCACAGGATTCAGTGACCAATCATCTCGTTACCAATTATCTCTTTGATAATGAATTGTCCATTACAATTTTGGTGATCAAATCCATCCAATTTCTGACCAATACCCTGCATTAATGTAACAATTAGTAGCACCAGTGTACGTTATCAGTGCACTAAATAAATTAAAGCCGAAATAGGGCTTTGATGATATTCTAAGACACAGGGTGATTGACTTCGTATGGTACGGTAGTCGTATGGAAAATTTGGTAGTCATGGTAACAAAACTCTGTTCTATTGGTCTAAAATATTTTCAGCACTGCAGCATTGCCGCTTATATAGGAAAATGGCAACACCTTTAGCTTTTTTAATTGAACACCCTATATATCTTTACATATTTTGAGTTTTTCTTAATCTATAGCAGTTTTCGAGGAAAAAAATTGCGTGTTTTTTGTTGGAAACCAAGGGATAACTAAAAACACATCAAGTCGGAGAAGTGAAGCTCATACTGTCTAGTCAAATTACCTAGCCAAAAATACCACCATAAATATATATAAGGCCTTAGAGTCCATTTTCACATATATAGGATATGCATCTGGAGTCAGCACCTTATTTATTTATAGTAACCCAACAAGCAATTTTACTAATTATTTTATTTAAAAACAAAGTTTTTCTTAAGAAGATTTATTTTTTAAGAAGCTAATTTTTCAGCTTTATAAGTTGTCAGACTGTATTATAATAATAACTTAGTAAAAATAATCAATTTTCGATTTACGACTACGATATACAGTGGCGTAAAACCATTGAAACATTTTTGATGTACAAACATAAAAAACTACTACATATTTTATATGGAAGATATTAATGCTAAAGTTGATAGGTTTAATGATTGTATACTTAATCTTTTTAATATACATGCGCCATTTAAAACGGCCAGAATTACTAAAGGAAGGAGTCCTTGGATCACAGATAATATCAAACATCTTATTTATCTTAGAAATGGGGCCTTGTCCAAGTACAAAAGACAAAAAACTGAATTAAATTGGGAACACTATCGCCAACTTCGGAACCAAGTGACAGCGGCTGTTGAAATAGAGAAGAAGTGCTATCTCAATAACACCTTACAAAAGGGTGACTCCAAAAATAACTGGAAGGTACTACGTCAGCTGAACATACATTGCAAGCCTCAAAACACCATTCCTGACCACTTGGGTGACCCTGAAATCATAAAAACCTTTTTTAAATGCTGCATCTTCCAACGCGCCTAATCCAGAAACGTTGTCTTATTATCTACTAAATATTAAGGAAGGGGTAGGAAACTTCGAGTTTCAGCTAGCAACGCTTGAAGAAGTTAAATCTACTTTATTCTCAATGAAATCTGAGGCCATTGGGACAGATGGTATAGGCTTGTCGATGCTGCTCCACTGCTGTCCATATATTCTTTCATTTCTAGTGCATCTTGTTAATTGTTGTATTGAATCTTCAACTTTTCCCGATTCTTGGAAGTCTTCATACCTGATCCCTATTCCAAAAGTCCCTTCTCCAACTGAATTATCCGACCTTAGACCTATTAGCATTCTCCCTGTCATCTCAAAAGTTTTAGAGAGGGTATTGGAAAGCCAAATCAGAACATACGTAAACAGATTTGATATCTTGCCGGTTATTCAGTCCGGGTTTCGAAAAGACTTCAACTGCTCTACTGCTCTTCTAAAAGTAACTGACGATATTATACAGTCAGCTGATTGTAATGAGTTAACAATCTCGACTCTACTTGATTACTCCAAGGCCTTTGATAAGTTAAATCACCTACTATTACTGGCTATACTAAAATTCTTAGGTTTTGGGGAGATTGCTCGCTCTCTAGTTCGGCAATATTCGACCGGTCGAACTCAGATAGTGAAGCTCAATGGGAAGCAATCCTCGGCTATGGATCTCTCTTGCGGAGTACCACAAGGGTCTATTCTTGGTCCTCTATTCTTTACCCTGTATACGTCTCAATTGTGTAAGAGTCTCAAATATTCAAAAGTCCATCTATATGCCGACGATACACAGGTTTATTTCTCTTTTCCTCCTAACAAAATCTTAGAAGCTAATGATAAGGTATCTTACGACCTTAACATGCTAGCAAAGGCATCGGAAAATCATTGTTTGAGTTTAAACCCAAGTAAATGTAAGGTTCTTCTTTTTGGTAGGTTGCATTCCAGAGACACATGAGAAATTTGTTCAGATTAAATTGAATGGTCAACTAATAAATTGTAGTAATGTGGCTAGGAATCTTGGAGTTTTATTAGATGTTAAGTTGAGGTTCACTGAGCACATTGATCAATGTATTAAAAAAGCTTTTATTAACCTTAAGCTACTTTATAGTCAGAGGAAGCTCCTTAATAAGGAACTAAAAAAAGTTTTATGTGACAGTCTTGTATTGTCCCATTTCACTTACTGTGATGTTTTGTATGGCCCCTGCCTTTTGATAGGTGATATAAAAAGAATACAGTACATTCAAAATTGTTGTGTAAGGCTAATTAATGGAATGAGAAAATTTGATAGAGGTGTGAGTAGTGAGTTACACTTGATGAGATGGCTAAATATGAGTGAAAGGAGGTTACTACATAGTCTTGTTCTCTTTAATAAAATTGTCTTTAAAAAATGTCCTAATTACCTTTATCAGAAAATTAGGTTGAGACATGACGCTCATGTTTTGGACTTAAGAAATAAGCATTTTATTACACCTCCTCTTCATAAAACTGTTTTATTTGAGAGGAGCTTTAGTTACTGTATTCATCTGCAATATAATAAAATTCCTCCTGAGTTAAAATATATTTCACCTTCTATATTTAGACGAAAGATAAGCAGTTATATTACTGATCTCTGTTAGCCTAGAGTGTTGTTAAATATCTATTCTTTAACTTATTGTAAATTTCATAAGTCTGTGTGGTTATCAAACGTTGTAATGTTAATCGGTTGTGCACATAGGCAGTTAGAACTTAATATTTTGTAACTATGCAATTATTTAAGATACATTTTGAAATTCTTTGTAATATCTAACCTCAAGCTGATTTGTATGGTTAAGCTAGGAAGTAAGCTTCAACTCCGCCATTTAGAATTTACCAATTGTAAATTTTAATAAAGACTTTATTATTATTATTATTATTATTATTATTACTATTTATTCAATCATTCTTTTTTTTAAATATTTAGTAAAGCATTATATATTTAGTCATTAAGATGATGCCCTTGGCCTTGATGACTGCTTGCTGCATTAAGGCCAAGCCAATTAATGACAACCTTTGGGTTTTTGATGTTTCTTTTTCTAATTTGATTTTTTAAGTGTTACCAAACATTCTCTATAGAATTCAAATCCTTGATATTGGCAGATTCGCCTCATAGGGGCAACAAGTCACTCTTTAATATGGCAAACTTATACGCCCATCAATTCTGCCTAGTGGATCAGTTCAAGATCGCCTAAAACACCCCTACACTATCAGATTTCCTCCACCATATTTTACACTTGGAATCAAGTATTTTGGGTCGATTTTTTGACCAGCAAGCCTTGTTACATATTCTGTAAAATCATTCCAAATAAATTCAAAACTTGTTTCAGCGCACAAAGGGTACCGATGATGCTCATCAATTTGTGATCTCCAGCAAACTTTAATCTGGCCACTCACCTATAATGCGATCCCTTCTAATAGTCATGTCAGAAAGCTCTACGTTTGCTTATTCCTCCTTGCTTATTAATATCAAGGGCAGTTTTTTGTGGATCACTTCTGGATTTTCTTAAAATTTCTCGATTGACGAAGTTCTTCACGGCCTTCCACTTTTAAATGCTGGTTCAGTTTGTTTGTTTGTCAATAAGCTTTAATCATTTTATTTGTACGGTCAAACAATTACTAAAGTAAATTTTATGGAAGAATATGTAAAATGTTTCCATTTTCCATACTTTTGTTCTGCCACCATATGTTAATAGTGTGCACACTTACTGCGTCAATATTCTATACAGCAGTACAAAAAAACTTTGCATAACTTCAGTTCTATCACAAAAATTTAAAAATAAAAAATTTGGTAGGATAAAGAAATCACTATGTAACGTATGGATACAAAAAATATAAAAACAAACAATTTATTTTAAGTTCTTCTTTTTCGCCCAATATCTCGTTACTGGCAGTATACAAGTGTCAAAAAGTTTCCTTTTGAGTTTTATAGAGATTTCACCATTTTTAAATATATACTTTATCTTCCCTAAAACCATCCAAGTTTCTTCCCTTCGCTGTTTATAATATTTCTAGACTTCGCATTATTGTCATCTTTATTAGATTAAGTGTAAAGTTCAGTTTATTTTTCTGATGAATTCATTACCTCCATTAGTTTCATTCGACTTTAGGCGACTTTTTATAGAATATTAGAGTAAGTCCACACACAAACATTATGTTCATTCTGTACTTAGCACATAGGTTGTTTGTAAACTGATTCCTGGAATAAAATAAATTATTATTTATTTATACTTATTTCTAAATGGTAAAACTGTTGTATTTAATAAAAACATTTTTTGCAGCAATCCATACAGCAGCAATGAACATGTTAGGCGGCGATGATGTGGCAAGACGGTGTAGAAAGCCCGAGATTTGCGCAGATGCCGCTTATGCTATCCTAATTAAAGACTCCAAGGCTCCAAGCTCTACTGGGAACTTCTTTATCGATGAAGACGTAATACTACGACAGAACTTTTCATTTCAAGAAGTATTTATTATTAATATTCAATTCCCAGGTGTTAAAAGCAGAAGGTATAACTGACTTCGTGCAATACGCGTGTGACCCATCAAACGCAAATGATTTAATGCCAGATTTCTTCGTGGGCGGTGGGGAACCCCTCGTTGCTGCTAAACCTGCGGCCGGTGCCGCTCCCCTCGGCGAAGTTGGGAAGCTTTTCCAGGCCATCGAGTCCAATTTGACCCCCGAGACTGTCAGCAAGACACAGGCGGTCTTTGCTTTTGTTGTTACAGGAGAGGAGGCGGGAAAATGGTGAGTTTTATAAATTATGACGGGCATTTCGATGTTGAAAATTTCGATTTTTAGGTTTATCGACTTAAAAACTGGTAAAGGTGCCTGTGGACAAGGCGAGCCTCCCTCCGCCCCTGACGCCACCTTAACTATGGACAGTAAAAATTTCTTCAATTTGTTCAACGGAAAATTGAAGCCTGCCACTGCTTACATGATGGGAAAATTGAAAATCAAGGGAAATCTACAGCAGGCAATGAAATTGGAAAAACTTATGGGTAGCCTTAAGTCCAAATTGTAGGTGCTATTATTGAAAGACTTAATTGAATGTTAAGCAATACTACTTATATTTTTAAGTTAAAAAAGCATTTTCATATTGTTTGATATGTTGCAGCAGCAACAACAATTTATTGTTATTACTTATATTATATAATTTTTATACTTGGAGATTGTCTATTTAATAAATAATATTGTGGATATGAATCTTGTTTTTTTCCTTAAATTGGGGAATAATGGGAAAGGGAAATGAAGTGAGAAATTGAGTTGACTTAACTGTCATTTTCAAATCAGCACAGGGATTCAAAAATCACGACTCAATCTCCATGCGATCATGACACGGTCAATCTAAATTTCAATCGTCTACTAAACTTGTTTGCTGGGATATATTTATTATTTTCCCTAATATTTGACAGATGGAAACGTGAATCGTCTTGCCTAATGATAGATCAAAACAACCTAAAATAAATAATTATTCATACTTTTTATGTGTTTTATTTTTTATATAATTTTATTCTAATCATATTATTTTATGTTTGTTTTATTTATTATTATGTACACTTAAAATTTGAAAATTAAGACTTTAGAAAAAAAATCTACAAGTAACGAAATTTGTATTTTTTTTAGAAGGGCCTTCTCTGAAGATACATGATCATAGAATATTGTTGTATAAGTTGGATATCTATGGTTTCAGGGGTAAGGCAGTTGAATCGTTCCGTTCGTATTTGAATGATAGAACTCAATCTGTGTGATGGTCTGTTTTGATGGTGTTTTCTCTACCCAGCAAACCTTGAACAATCGGTACCTCAGGGTTCGGTTCTTGGCGCAATTTTACTTTTGTTTTATGTTAACGATTTTATGAACCTAAAGATTTCGGGGATGTTTACTTTGTTCGCGGATGATGCTACTGTCCTGTGGAGTGACATGGATAACCACATCCTGGCAAACATTGTTAATAATGACCTGCCTTTAATTAAAACTTGGCGGGACTGAGCGTAGCCGATCGAGAGTTCTAGCCGTGACACTGGTTTCGTGGCGTCAAAATTGAAGCCGAGATTTGGTAGCGTACGCCGTACAGTGGAACGACTAAGTGGAGATACCGCGGGACCTAATATTTTACATTTTACAAGATATAATTTTTTTTTTATTATTACGTATTTTTAGCTATATGATAAATGTATTAAATATTTTTTATTATTTATTTTATTGGAAAAATATACATAAACGGTGTTTCAAATTCGTCTACCCTCAAAATACGAAAATGGATAATTTACCCCAAAGTGCACATTTTCACAAAAAAAAAACAAATTTTCAAAAACTTATTCTTGACACTTTTGTGGGTTATCTTGGTCGCTATGGGAAAGTTTTTGCATTGCTGTATTACTTTTTCGTAAAAATGTTAATGCCGAAAACAAAATTAGGTAGGTACCTACGCCAAATTTTTGTTGCTTATTTAAAAAATCGAAAATTTTAATGATTCCGAAAATAATCAAAAAAAACCAAAAAAAATTTTAAATCCATTTTAATGTTTTCTGAGCTTAAACAGGAATGCAGTAAGAGGTAGGCATTATTCTAAATAAAATTAAGATTGTAAATTGTAAGTTAAAAATAAAATTGTTAATTTATCCACCTAATTTAAATACCGAATTTTTATTGGTATTCGATTTTAGTATTCCGATTTTATAGTATCAAAATAGTACTATAAACTACAATAATAACTGCAGTAAAATATTATTTCGAATCAACGCAAAATATGTGCCCCAGCGCGGCTAATTTTTGCCATCGCGATGCGGTCGTCGCCTCGCATGATTTCGGCTTCTGTTGTGAGGTATCGATGGAAGCGGGGATAAGTGTCCAGGCTAGAACTATCGATCGGCTACGGACTGAGATAAACTTTGTTTTAATGTCTCAAAAACCAACAATACCAACATTATCTCATTTAAATGTAACTTGGAACCAGTTTACTTAGAAAACCTAAGTATTAAATCAATTACTAAATTCTTAGGCATTCAAATAGTTAATAAACTAAAGTTTTTTTTTTTTCAAGTACTTTATTGTCGAAAATTTGGTACATGTACACGAATTTTATTGACAAAGCTTCAGAAAATAAATACAATCAAATCAGACTTTACAAAACAAATATAAAAAATTTATACAACATATAAAATGCCTAAAAAAAAAATGCAAGAGAAAAATGTTACAAACAAAATCCTTATAAAACAAAATATATGCATGTATACAAAGGTAGCAGAGATAAAGGGACACATAAAGGTATGTTCAAAATTAAAATTAACAGATTAAAAGCTTAGCATCTACTACACAACATCCTCAGCCTTAAAAAAGTCTTCAATCGAATAAAAGGCTTTTAGAAGCAAATATGACTTCAGTTTACAACGAAACTGGCGCAAAGACTGAACACTTCTTAATTCCACGCTAATGTGATTATAAATCATTAAACCGCGATATATAAATGAATCTTTGATAGATGTAAAATGAGGAATAGGAGGGGGAATATTATTAATCTGTCTGGTAGGATAACTGTGATGTCGGATTGAAAAACTGTTCTTATTTTTGAATATTAAACATGCAGTTTCCAGAATAAATAATGATGGTAGGGTCAAAATACGGCTCTCTTTGAAAAGATTACCACAATGCATTCTAGAATGGGCCTTAAATAAACTTCTGACAGCCCTCTTTTGCAGCACAAAAACAGACTGAAACAGATAATTTGAACATGCACCCCAAAATGGAAGAGCATACCTTAAATGCGACTCGAACAAAGCAAAGTACACATCACGAGCAACATCTCTCCCCAGTTCATGAACGGTTGCCCTAACAGAGAAGCAGCCAGAAGCAAGTTTTTTATTTAACTTTAATATATGGTCAGAAAACTTTAAATCTTTATCAATGACTAAACCAAGAAATGCAGAATTGTCTACCATGTCCAATGCGTTCTTACCAAAATCAAGACTCTCAGCTTGAAAATTGAAACCAATAATATGGGACTTTGACATATTTAAGCAAAGTTGATTGGAATCACACCATTGCTTTAATTTCAGGAGATCGGCTGCAACATCTCTGACAAGCTGCTTGGGATCTTTATTCGACCATAAAACCGTTGTGTCGTCAGCAAACAATGTAAAATGTCCACATATGCTAAGAGTAATAAGATCATTAATGTATACAAGAAATAGAAGGGGACCAAGAACTGACCCCTGTGGAACACCACAATCCACAGACTCCCTACCACAAAAGTCACCATTAAGGTACACAGACTGCTCGCGACCAGACAAATAGCACTCAAACCACTTCAGTGCAACAACGTATTGAACAAATGGGTAACAACCTTACAGCAAGCTGCTTTGCAACTAGGATAATCAAACTTCAATGAGTTGGATAAAGGTACGACTAAAGAGACATATTTTACATTGATTGAATCCCATTTACGGTGTGGCATATGTTTTTGGGCTTCTTGTTCTAAACATTCAATGCGTACATTATTTGTGTCACAGACAAGGGCAAAATTAGATACATGAATGAAGCCAAAGGTACAGATTCATGTAAGACTCTCTTTGTTGCGGAGAAAATTTTAACATTGGCCTGTCTTCATAATTGAAATGGTATCATTAATACACAAGAAATATGGTGGTAGTTTGGGTCAGGATTTATCTTTTTGCTTCATAAGGCAGACATATAGGGTGCCATTGCTCACTCCCTGAGGGGTCGTGGTGCATGTCTCTCTTGCTTATAATAGTCGGCAACTTTTTAACCATTTGCCTATCAGAACAATACAGATTTCTTAAGCTAATCTCAGTCAGGAAATTGCTTGTTGAAAGACCCTATTATGATATTTTGAATTTTAATAAATTTGACAAATATATATTACAAACAAATTTACATTTTCACACTTTCACTTTCCTCCGATACACAGTGTTTCGACAATAATAATATAAAGTCTATATGAGTAAAGGAAGAGAAAGTATACTCAAAGTCAAAGCGTCTATTAAAAGGTCTTTTCAGAAAGGTCAGACTTTGACTTTGAGTATACTTTCTCTTCCTTTGGCCTTTGGTCATATATCTAAGTCTCTTTGAGCATAATTGATGATTATTTTGAATAAAGTCTTTATATTTCAACTTGAAATAACTATCCAGTATAATCTATAAAAATCAAAATATAACATCATTTGTCATATCATTTCAGTTTGTCTCATTTCCATTTTTTACTAATTTTAAGCGAACGGTATATATAATCAAACCCATTTGCACTTGCTGTTAGTACTGCTCCTCGACATTCAGATTTCAGAGGTCGTAACAGTCAATCTACGTTCGGTGTTCTATTGGTGCTTATGGTAGCTTTCTATCTAAGAATTATTTATCTATGCTGACGGTTTTCCCCATATACATATAGACTCAATACTGGTAAGATTGCAACAAATGCGACTGTGCATGATCAAAAATTCTTATCGTTGATTGGCCAAAGTTTAAACGATCCATAATCCTCGTTTTGGGATGATGGAGGAACGGTATAGCCAATAGAAAATCGCTCATGCGCATCGGCGAGTTTTCCACTTCGAGCTACAGCCAGTAAGCACATAAGTCTTATTCTTGGATTAGCAATATCAGCATTAAAAATAGAGTTAGTTATCATGGATAATCAAATTAATGTAAAAAATACTTCCAAAACAACAAAACATGGATCCTAAATAATGTCCAAATAAATGAAATTAGAAATTATAGGAACTACAAATACAAGAAATAAATACAGGAGATTAGGAAATATGATTATTTATAATTATAAAGGAATATTATGTAAGAAATGAGAATGCAGTACACAAAATAAAGTTGTTTTTTTTTATTATTTATTATTTATAATCAGTGCGAAGCGTGAACTTTTTTTCGGGTAGACAAACAATAAAAATAGTTAATTAGAAACAAATGTGTATTCAATATTATTCACTTTAATGAAATAGAGAATGAAAGCGCATGAAATATTAACTCAAAGAGAAAAATGATGTAGTGATATAAAAAAGAAAAAAATAATTACTACTAGCATAAAAAGATAGATAGATAAAAATAAATACTACTTACAAAAAAACACAACATAGGTAGGTATAACCATAAAAAAGACCTTTTCTAAACACCCAAAAATAAAAATACTAATTGCTATAGCACGCGCCCGCACCAAATGCATATCACAGAAAACAGACCAAGGATTTTTGGGTTCTGTGATGCAGATTCATCAAAACAAAACAAAACTGAAGATGTATCGAGTTTTTCTTAAGAAATTTTGCAGCAATGAACAAGCCATAACAACATTAGAAGCTCTTTGAGGGTCGAGAAGCATTGGTTTTCTAAGTACCCGGAATATGGACGACATTATTCCGAACACGTTTTCAGTAACTCGACGAGCGCGTGAGTGGCGACAGTTGAAGTGTCTCTCTTTACAACTTTTCTCGTGGGTTCCTGGATAAGGTTTCATTAGATATTGACTTCAGCTGAAGGCATGGAGCAGATCACACCGCAACCGCCGGCGCCGTCACCGTCCCCCCAGCCACAAAAATCCAAGGCAAAAAGATTTAAGTCATCACCGCAGATGCCACCCGAAGCAATAGAGGGTCACTTAATACAGGCCGTAAATGTCATGCAAAAAATGACGAATAATAAACCGGGTCGATATGATTGTTCTCTATATGGCGAACTTCTTGCTACAAGGCTGAGGGCGATGGATGAACTGAACAGAGAGCTTCTAATGCACGCAATCGACGATCTGTTCTTCCTGACTCACCTACTTCCTCTTTTCAATCATCATTATTATCACTCTCTCCTTCGATTGCTTCGCAAAATAAAGATGATTTATACTAATGTAGTACTAATATTACATAAATAAATGTTTATAGCAATATTATTATTATAGTCGGAGGCACTCTTAACGTGCGGGTCCAAAGGTCAAAATTTCGTTTCGAAACTCCATTTTTGGAAGATTTCGCATGTAAAATTATTATCAAATTATTCTCTATATAATATCTCCTTTTTTGTACTTTAAAATCACCTGGGCTTTTTGTCATGCTTGGGGTATCACGCCATCTGTCATACATTTATTAAGAAGAATTGTCATTGCTTCTACAGTAGTTCTTCCCCCAAGTTTTATCATTTCAGCTGTAATTCCATCTTCCCCTGGTGCTTTACCGTTTTTCATTTGAGACAATGCTAGTTCTACTTCTTCTCTGGTGATGTCAGGAAGATCTTCGGAGCCTACATTGAGAACCGCTTCATCAACTTCGATTGCTTGTTCTGGGTTGTCTCCTGTGTACAGTGTGCTGTGGAAATTTTCCACGATATCCATTAAATCTTTACTGTCCTGTTTGATGTTTCCGTTTGCGTCCCTTAGTTGATGTATTTGGAGGCGTCCATCATTGTTACGTGTTTTAAGTACTTTCATGTTTTTGTTGTTTTCGATGGTCGTTGTTATCATTTCTGTGTTGTATTGCCTTAAATCTTCCCTTGTTTTCTTTTTTATCAATCTATTAATTTCGTTGTATTCATGAGTCCCTTTCTCCAAGTTTCTTCTCTTCGCCATGAGTTCTCTAGTTTCCTTTTTTATTTTTGAATTATTTTTCTTGGTAGTGGCACATATCATTACTGTTGGCTGTTCAGTGCTTCTTTATTAGACAATTTCTTGTTGAGTTCAGCTTGGAATTTTTGGCGGTTTTCCTGGATTGTTTTTGATGTGGGAAATGGTTGTATTTTGATTAGCTTATTTCGTTCACTCTTCACGTTTATTTCTATTTTAGCTCTTACCAACCTGTGATCGCTACCAGTATCAAAGCGATTTAGGGCCGAAACGTCTTTTATAGTAAGCTTTTTATTGGTTAGTACGTAGTCGATCTCGTTTTTCGTATTTGAGTTCGGACTTCTCCATGTCCAACGTCTTTTTTCTGATTTTTTGAAGAAGGAGTTCATACAGTACATACTTTCTTTTTGGAGATAATTGATCAGTCTTTCTCCTCGTTCGTTGGTACAACCCAGTCGGAATTTACCCCACATAGATATCTTCAATACTATGTAAATGACTCTACTCGATATGGATTTCATCTTAGTAACTAGCCGCTTTATACTCTTATGAATCATTATCGCTGTTCCGCCAATTTTCCTCTCTGTTGTTTCGATACAAAAGGTGGCCTGATTTCAGTGTGATGCATTTTTCGTCCGGTAATTTGGTTTCGCATAGGCCCAAGATGTTCCATTTGATATGGGATAGTTCCACCTCTAATTCTTCCAGATGTTCGGTTGATCTCATTGTTCGAATATTATAGGTGGCTAGGTGAAGTGTAAATTTTTTCTGTATTGAGAGTGGAGGGGATGAATTTTTTCCTTCCCCAGAATCCTTGAGGCTGACCTTGTTACTGGTGTGGGATTTGTCATGCGATGATCTACCCACCAGGGGTACTATTTCGTTTGTTTTAAAATCCATCATGGTTTACGGGGGTTTTTAGCCATAATCTTCCATGTTGGCTAAACGGGTTGGGTTGGGTTGGGTTGGGGAAGATGTGAATATCAGCCGCTCCTGACATGGAGAACAGACGCTGTTTGCAGCCGTCCACTCTGAATCAGACGCTGCGTGGGAACTTTCTTAGCTTCACCTTCAGCACTTCGAGACCTTACCGGCATGGGTGGCCTACCGGTAGCTATGCTACCGCCGGCATTGCTCCCTGGCTGTAGGTTACTGAGCCCTCTCACCGACGACAAGGTGACAGTTCGCCCAGAGATGGTTTTACCATGAATTTAAATAAAACAAAAGTCATGTCACCTGACAATATTCAAGTACATATAGAAGACCGAATTATTGACAACGTCGAAGAATATGTATATTTGGGACATTGCATCAAATTGGGCAAAGAAAATCAAACTGCCGAAATAAACAGACGTGTTCGTTTGACATGGGCAGCCACGGGTAAACTGTCACACGTCTTGAGAAATGAAACTATTCCATTCAATTTGAAAAGAAAGGTCTTCAATGCCTGCTTACTGCCCGTGATACTTACAGAATTGAAACCATGACACTCACTGTTAAATCAGCTAACAAGCTTAGGACCACCCAAAGAGCCATAGAGCGGATGATGCTAGGAATAAGCCTGAGAGACCATATCACAAATAAGAGTATTAGACAAAGAACTAAAGTTGAAGAGAATAAAGTTTAAAGTCATAACACGCATAGCCCACCTGAAATGGAGCTGGGTAGGACACGTCGCCCGACAGGACGACTTGAGATGGTCAAGACACATCGTTCAATGGATACCTCGCATACATAAACGCAGTGTTGGCAGACCACAGTTACGCTGGCTCGATGATGTCAAAAACAAAGTGGGCAACAGATGGCACCAACTGGCACAGAACAAAGAAACATGGAAGAATATAGGGGAGACCGATGTCCAGGAGTGGACTGTGAAGGGTTGCTGAAAGAAGAAGAAGAACAAAACTGTCACCAGAAGCGAAAAATCTTAAAGTTACAGCTAGCCTTTCATTGGCAGGTATTGCTTTTCTCATGATTGTATTAGTTTTTGTTATATATGGATCGATCTTATTAAGGAGATATTCGAAGTCGACTGCTGACATTCGACAAAAATTTTCGAACTTTCTAGATGGTTCTTGATTCAAATCTTATAGTATATTTGAGGCATTATACCTGCAAAAATGTTTAGTTATATCAAGTTGAGCGCATGCTCAAGACATTAACGGTGTTCGCATCTTTAATGTCTTAAAAAAAATTAATTGTGCTATACGCCAAAAAAATTACTCGAGTAAATTACTAGCCACAGTCCGAACTAGACTTTTTAGTGCGGCAACTGATTGTCCCGAAGAAGTAATGTATTTTTACATTTTTATTTTGATAATAAATAAAAAGCATTTCGCGGCAAGACGCCCTTGTCTGTAACGTCACTCTTAATACATACCTAGAACGACTTCTATCCAAAGATAACATCCACCATCTTCTTCTTTTACGTTCCTTTTTCTTATTACGTAAGAATAAAACACTGCTGAAAGTTATACAACTAGCAGCGGCGACAACGATCTGCTCTTCATCACTGTCTATTTTAAACTGCACACTGCACACGCCACCGAAAATTAAGACGTCGTCGGTCGCCGTCCTTGGTTGCTCTACGTAGTACTACTGGAAATATTCGATATTGGACGCATTTCTGCAAATAACGTAGCGTCTGGGAGGCTGACCGAAAGCGTAGTACATAGTCCTACGCACATTCGCCGAATGCACGTAGTGTCTGGGACCGGCTTAATAAAATAGCTGGTCGACTTCGATAGGCAAAAGCTCGAATGTCTTTCCCGCGAGTAAATTTCGCAGACGTAATACTGATGCGGCCGGACCTCTGTAGCCTGCTTGATGCGTATTTGGTTCGATAAGATGCTCCAAATTTGGGAATACAAATATCAATGTGTCCTATACATTAATTGGGTGTCAGCCCTGTATTTTTATCTTAATCGGTGCGGCAGGCGGGGCGTGCCTTCGGATTAATCATGTTTAGATACTATATAATAATAATAATAAGCAGAGCGACTACGTTTTATGATATTTTTTTATTTTTTTAAATTTTAATTCAACAATTACGTGATAAATTAATCACAAATAACTGGATAATTTTGGGTAGACAATGTCAATAAATTTTTGATGTTTTGTGCATACTTTAATTTGGTAGATTTATTTTGATACTCTAGTGAGAATATTATAAGAATAACAGAAAACTTTAATACATTTTTTTTTATTTTGTTTGTTTATAGATACCGACTACACCACGTACGACCACAAACTGATTGCAACAAAAATTGAGACCCTTACAATGAAACCGGATCTTTTTCGTTTGGTTTTTAGTTTCTTAAACATCAAAACAGTAGCAACCTTTCAATCTTTTCATGTAAAACGCTACCATAGTTTGTTTGGTTTGCTTTGAAAATTTTTAAAACATAAACAAGTAGAAATCGATATTATTAAAGCTGTCAACTCTCAAACAAATTTTAAGAAAATCAACCGAAGCGTTTCCGAATGTTTAAGTAACCGAACGGCAACCTGGGATCTACCGAAAATTGTTTGATTAACCGGTTAATTCAACCGGTGAATTCTGAAAAGTGCCCTTTGTTTGACATTTCCGTTTGACATTCGATCGAAATCAGCTGTTCTTGCATTATATTATAAATTACAATAGAATACGGTGTGCCTCATCAACAAAAAGTAAATGCCGGAATTTTTTGGCAAAAAAAGTCCGTTCATTCTTTTAATATTTCGGTCCTGGCTTGCCTGGTGCCAACCACATATTGCGTATTTACACATGAGCAACAATGAGTTCTAAAGAAAAGGATAACAAAACCCTTCCGGCCAGATTTAAAGATTTTTTTAACCGTAAGGCCCATTTAAGTAAGTAGATCTTTATGTCTTATCAATTTGAACCTTTTATTTTAAATTCCCATATCAGGAGTAATCACTTATTCTCCATAATTAACAATATAAGTTGCATTGATATGACTTTTTGTCTTTGTTTGAGCTACCTGATTTTGCCCTTTTTCAGATCTAAACCTAAAGAAAACTAGTCACTAGAGTCATTTTTCTTTAACAAAAATACAATTTTTGTAAATACTATTATAAAGTTTGAATGTTCAATTAATATATATTGATTCAATACTTTATTCTTTGTCATTTATTCTTATGCATTTTTAAGCTACTCATCCAGGCAAAGGCGAGTTCACACTCTCCCAAGAACGAATTCGTGATATAAGCCGCGACTCTCCTTTACAAACCAGACTTAAAACCCTTAAAGAGTTATCTGATAAAGTTCAGCATGATAAACTGGCTGATGTAAGTTGAATTTCTATAGTAAAAAATCTGTACCTTCTATAGTCAGATTTATTATAGAATGTAGTGGAAATATTATGGAGCTGCACAGAGGACCTTTTCTCCACAGAAAACACGGCTGAAACAAGACACCAGGCTTTTTATTTTATGCAATGTTTGGTCAAGGGCCAGAGCGAGAAGTTAAAAGATAAACCTATGAGAGCTCAGTTTTTTAGGCTGATTAAACATCATGACCATCCTGAGGATATTGCACAGAAACTGGATTTGCTTATTGCTCTTACTTCTAATGGTAGTAATCCCTCTGTGTTTAATTTAGTTTTGAAATAAGAGATTATAATCTTTTTAGGTAAAGTGGTGTTATCCTTTGAAGAAGAAATAGGACGTTTCTTACTTAATTGGCTACCAGAAATATCTAGAGTAGGGCAAATTGAGAAATATTTAGCCATGATTGATAATGTGATACATTTTAATGCTGCATACTTAGATGAGGAGATAATAAATGGCATTATTGAGTAAGGATATTTTTAGGATTATTTTTTGTTTTCAATAAGTGTAATTCTTAGGCACATTTGTTTACTTTGTGGCCCTACCAGTCAAAGCACCACAATAATTATATGCTTATCCATTATGTCCAGTATAGTAGCTTATTGCAACATGTCTCCAGATGCTTTACCAAAGTTTATCGGAGCACTTTGTAGGACAGTTATTGATAAGAAGTATTGTGAGAGAAGTTGGCAGGTAATATTGTTTTTTTTTTGGTGAATTTTTATTATTGTGAAGAATATTTCTTAACTCAATAGATATAAGTTTATGGATAAAGATCCAAAAGTTTGGTCTTTTAAAAAATTAACCCTTAAAAGCTCAAATTTTTTTTTTTGTTTTTGTAATTTTTTTTAAACAAAAAGATTTTAAGAAGAACTTATATTTTTAAGATTTCTGTTTCTACAAACACATAAAAAAAGGCTGTTACATATATGTAACACTAGGCTTTAGTGCTACCTAATAATAAAATAATAGAAATAATGAACAAAAAATTACTTGGTATGACAGCCTACATTACATATCACACAAAGACCAATATCACATTTTTTGCACATGATTTTAATACTTCTTGTACAGAGTTCCATAGCATACCTTTTCTTGCCTTTCTCTTTTATTGTCTGGTATATAAACAAGTAGATGATCATTTCAGTCCTACCTAATTTTGTCATTTATTCTGCTACTTTATTTACTACCCAAAGAAGATAATGGTCTTCCAGCCCCTTTAGAGATTAGCCATATTTTTTTTAGGTAAATATTTACAATTTTTTGTCTAAATTGAAGTTGAGTCATGTAGTGTCCTGCTTTTTTGTGTAAAATATATGCATTTTCAGGCGTCTATCAACCAAGTAAACAAATTTTACCACCATTTCTTTGAACAAATACTTACTTATATGTAACACTTGAGTTTAAAGCCCACCCCTGTAAGCCCAAAAAATATTCATTATATTATTGACATAAAAAACATCAATACAATCATTTTAAATTACACTTAAAATGAAATATATCAAATTACTCTAATACAGAAATATTTATATCTACATGAAAATCAGCTCCATTTTTTAGTCACAATTTGTATA
The DNA here is from genome assembly GCF_022605725.1 of Anthonomus grandis grandis. Classification (NCBI taxonomy): domain Eukaryota; kingdom Metazoa; phylum Arthropoda; class Insecta; order Coleoptera; family Curculionidae; genus Anthonomus; species Anthonomus grandis. Next base: position 32,970,355 of record NC_065546.1, read on the forward strand.
CACACAATCTCTGGGTTTATGGGGCGATCCACCATGAATGAATATTAACAACAGACATTTAAAATGGTTAACACATGTTTTCACATGATGCAAGTAGCGACATCTATTCATTAAATAAAAAAACAAGTTCCAGTAACTTATTTTCGGAAACACTGAAGGCATTATTTATATTTAATGCAGGGATATTAAGTTTATATTCTTTATTAGATACAATTGGACCTAACTTAGGAAGGTACTTATAGTATTTTCATAATTTTTTAACACCAATATAGAGGAGTTTCTGACAATGGATTTGAGGTGATAACATGATTCTGGATTCAGGCAAGTTAGGAGGGCAGTTTTGGCTAAAGCATTTTTTGTTTTAATATTCTTAGCAGCCTTGTACTATTCCTAAGAATATTTCATGAAATAATAGGAATATTCTTAGCAGTTTTAGTCAAAGAAAGAGCAGCACCTATCCATTATTGATGAAAACAAAGAAAACACAAAGTCTTGATTTCACAACATATAATCACACATGTTTTGCTCTAGCCTTTCAACGCTATACACAAACTTCACATTACATGAATAAATAATTTTACATAAATAAACATTGTGTGTCTATGCCTGACTTTAAATGGGGAAACATGTGATTATATGTTGTGAGACAAATTTATAAGGTACAAGAACCTTCGAATTTGAAGTTTTGATACTCATATTGCAAAATTAAGGTTTTAATTCATTAGTAGGTATAATTGGCCATTTTTTGGAACCATTGTAAAATATTATATTTTTTTCACCCTAACGCAGAGGAATTCCTGTGGATGATTTTGAGTGATTTATAAATTTACCTTCAAAATCTCGTTATTCATTAGAATAGTATGTGTATAAGGTGTCCCATTTTTATATATTTTATGGAGGTTCTCGCTTATGCAAGGAGATGAAGAAAGATGCGGTTTTCGCGACACTATGCTACTTTTAATGTAACCCAACGTGCACTATTCAAATCTGCCAAGTGATTTTGAAAAAATTTCATTTTCAGTCATTCTCTGAAGCTCTGTTATTGTCAGACATTAAAAAAGTAAATACAGTATTTTTAGATTTTTTTGTGTTGAATTCAGTGGTATACTCAAATTTTCTTTAATGGTTTCAGTTTTTGAGATATTGACATAATTTTTATTTATGGCACACCCTACATATTTTTTAAAATTTGTTTTTCTTGAGAAGAGCTTTACAAAAATATAGCATAGTCTATTATTAATTTTATAAATACTGTGACAAAATGATTTTTTTCTATAATTTACATTGATAATAGATAGGCGCTAATACCTATGTATTTGATTTTGTAAAACCTTTAATAGATTACAAAAGCCAAATGACTAGCACTTGTTAAACAAATTTATTAAATTAAAAATATGAAAATTTAATATAGAAAAAATTAAATAAAAATTTTATAGGAACCCAATTCTTAAAAAGTCTAAAAATATTGTTCAAAATGCAGACCATTAATTACGTCTCCTACAAGTTTCATGAACTTTATAAATTCTTTTAATATAAATTGTCTTTGTAATTTTGCAAAAGTATTTTCATTGCATGTTGGTATATTGCCATGAACACATTTTATTCCTTAAATACCTCCACAAGAAAAAAACAAAACGCTATAGATTCTGTGATAGTGGTGGCCATTGAAAAGTATTGTATTACTCTAGCATTGTGGGCTGGAGCTCCATACTGCTGGAAGAATATATCATTTAGTTTAGCCAGTGGAATATCTTCTAAAATGTTCATAGTATTTTCTTCTAGAATTTGTAAGACTCCATTAGAGGTTAGATTTTCTTCATAAACCTTGTAAACTATTTTTTAGTTAAAAATAAAATAGGAAACAATAAATTCGAACCTGTCTTGACGCTCTCTACAAAAAATCACATGGTTATTTCTTTGACTGCAAAACTCCCAGTTGTGTCTATTGAGAATTCCCGAATTTGTGAGATGTGCCTTGTCTGATCTAATTATTTTTTTCAAATTTATTGCCCTGATATAAACCAGTGCAGAACTCCAATCGATGTTCAGCATTACCAGGGAGCAGATGATAAAATAGTTTTGAATTTATGTTTTTTTTAAATCCTTTGCATTTCTGTTTTAGAAACACCGAGGAGTGCCTTAAACAATTGCTAAAATTTTTGTTTTCTGTTTCTTCGTTATCTTTGTTGTAAACTCGGGGTCGAGATTTGTCAAAACATCCATGTTTGTCTAAGGTTGTCTTCTTTCAAGATATCTACAGTGGCGGCCGGCTAATTAAAAACGACACAAAATTAAATTTTTTTGGAAAACCATTTTATGCAGTTTTACGAATGATATTTATTTATAAGGGTTAGACATATTAAACACATTCTACCATAAATCAATAGTAATCTATTCAAAAATCTAGGGAAAAAACAATGTTTACAAAATTAATGGACAACAAATTAAAAACGAATTCAATATTTTAATTTTACACCAAAAAAAATCAGTATTTGGTAGGATATCCTTTAGCTTCTTTTATTGCTAGACATCTTCTTTGCATAGATTCTATTAAAGTTTGACAGCGAGTAATTGGGATGGAATACCAAGTGGAATACCTTCTTGAACACCTTTCACTAGTTCGTCCATGTTTTTAAATTGCTTTGGCTGAATTATTCTTTTAAGATCATTCCACAGATTCTCTATCGGGTTGAGGTCTGGACTACACGAGGGCCATTCAATTACATCAACGAGGTTTTGTTCAAACCACCTTTTTACTGAACGTGCTGTATGCTTGGGGTCATTATCCTGTTGAAATTTCCAGGTAATAGGTAATTTTTCTTCTGCATATGGAAGCATCACATTTTCTAATGTAGATTTGTATTTCTCCTGATCCATAATTCCATCTATTTTATAAATTGGTCCAACTCCATACCATGACATGCAGCCCCACATCGTAATTGAACCACCTCCATGTTTAAAAGTTAATTTTGTGAATCTTGGATTTAATTCCTCACCAGGTGGTCTTCGTACGTAAGTACGACCATCCGTTCCGATGCGATTAAGTTTTGTTTCATCCGACCAAAGTATATTTTTCCATTGGATAAGGGTCCAACTCAAATGATCGCGTGCGAACTGCAATCGGAGTTTACGATTCTTCTTTGAGACAAGTGGCTTCTTTCGGGAAACTCTTCCAAATAGTTGAAACTCATTAAGTCGGCGGCGAATTGTTCTTACTGATGGCTTCGGATCGTTTTGTGCATACATTTCACGTCTGATATCTACTGCTGTTAAATGGGGCGACTTTTTTGCTAAACGTACCATAATTTTATCCTCTCTTGCGGTTGTTATTCTAGGCCTTTTCTTCCTAGGTACATTTCTAACCGTGCCGTGAGCTTTATAATGTTTAATAGCATTATGAACCATAAATTTGGAACATTTTAGCATTGCTGCAACTTTACTGTATGAATGCCCTTCTTGAATCAAATTTAAAATTACTTGTCTTTTTTTCAGGGTCACAACTCTTTTTTTTACCCATGACGTTTGTTTTATATTGACCTTGTATTACTTAAGTGAGACACCAACTAAATGATAAATAAATGCTACACATTCATATTCGACAAAAATTGATAAAAAAAATCAAAAGATGAATCGTTTTTATTTAGCTGTCCAAGGTATTTCTAAATTGTTAAAATATCAGATTCCAAACCTGTTTCAAATCCAAATATTTATGCATGTGCAAGCTTAACATGAAGTGATAAAAACATTTATGTGCAAATAGAAAATATACCGTATGATTTTAGCATAAAATATTAAAAATTGTATCGTTTTTAATTTGCTGGCCACCACTGTATATGACAAAATATCTAAATTCTAAGGTAAATCATAAGGTAAAGAATAATTGACCTGTTCAGATGGAGTTCTAAGGCCTTGTCTGCATTTTCATTAGATATTATGAAGCAAGTATTCATATCATATTTTTAAAATTTTTGGTTTTGTTATATTCAAGCTATATTAAAAAAAAATTAAACAATAACAAGAACGATAACAAAAAAAAACACTGAATAACAATAAATATCAGCACTAAATTGGGAAAAATGTAACCAGGAATAATTTTAGAGAAGCAGAAACTTCAAAAATCAAATACTATAATAATATCTAAATAATGTATTGCGCTACCACGGTTACTCATGGCCATCCACTATTATCAATGTAAATTTTAGAAAAATCAATCTCGTCACATTATTTATAAAAATAAGTATGGACTATGCTGTTTTTGAAAAGCTGCGGCAAGCGAAAAGAGATTAAAAAAATATATAGGATATCCCATTAAAAAACATGGCTATTTGAATATCTCAAAAACTGTGACTTTAAAGCAAACGTAGGTGGGCCACTGGATTCTACCCAAAAATCTACAAATATCAGTTTATACTTTTTTAATATGTCTGACAATAACAGAGTTACAGGAAATGACTGAAAAAGCATTTTTTTTCAAAATTGGCCTGTAGCACAAAAACTAAGATAGCTATAGCTCATTTCATAGGTGTATCTTTGATTTCATTAAAAAATAGTGCTGTGTTGCGAAAACCATATCTCTCTATCGTTTTTAATAAGATTTATGCACAGGTATTGCAATTAATTGCACTCAAAAAGAAAATATTGTTACAATCATGACCAGAAACACCTCTCTTTTATCTTTCAGATAATGAAAACTTTATTAGGAACACACATGGGCCATTCAACAGTTTACACCATGTGCAGAATAATGCAAGAACCCACCCTAAGATCGCACATTGACCTCCTCAGGGGTGCAGTATTTTTTACAAGAAAAGGCCTATGGACCAACATATTTCTTCCAAATTTAAAATGTCCGCCCAGCTCCATATTACCGTGTTTACTACAAGCGGTTAAATGTAATCATCCGTTTGTTGCTTACGAGGTATCACTCGCATTGCAACAGTTGGTAAACCATTTCGGTAGGGAACTGTTGGATTCGTCGTGGATGATTATTTTACAAATTATTTCGCACTTATTGTATATTGCCAGGACTGGTAAGTGATTTTTTTTTAAATATTAAACATGGTGCATAAAAAAATGGGTTTTTAGAGCACAGTCATCACAAGATGGTCGAGTTTAAATCGATTGTAATGACCACAATGAATTCCATGGAGAATTTAATTGAAATGGGTCATTATAATGGTGATTTGAAGAGTTATTACAAACTAGTTGAGGAGTGTGCCTTAGACAGACCTGACGAAAGTATTTTAAAATTATTGGATTATTTATCGAAAAACATTAATCCTTTACAGCACTTGTGGATGACGAACTTATACAATTTACTGTATAAATATTTTAAGCCGGAAATGAAATCTTGCATCCGCATCAAAGTGATTCAGATATTAACGGACATTTTTAAACTGAACAGGGAACAGTACGAAGAAGAGCTCATAGAAAGAATCGTCATCCCTCATATGACCCACGTGATAACTGAGAACAATATACTTATAAGAACTTCAGTTATAAAAATGCTTCTTGAAATGTGCTCATGCTGCGACTCCAAACGCTGTCTCGAGTTACTGGATATACTAGAAAAGGTACTAAACACCTCAATTTTGATTTGTTAACAATTTTTTTATTGGTTTTTAGTTGCTGTTTCGCCCCTTCGATACTCCACACGCGGACTCGGACTATCAAGATATTTCGTGCCTTGTGAGTGGACTGACCACTTTGTTTGTCAAGAAAATCCATAAGTTACCCTCCTCACATGCGGTGAGGATTTGCAATATGCTCGTTGAGTTTTTGGAAAAACACTACGAGACTCCCGGAGTGTTTCAGGGTACTCGGCAAATTCGATATACGGTGAGTGAACAAAAAACTATTAAATACTTACAGGGAATTATAAGACACATGGATAAAAAAGTTTAGAGATTAAATGAATTATTTTATTAGACGTTTTGACCAATATATGATTCACGTTATTTAAGTTATTTTTATATTTCTCTATAGACTTAGATGTTTATAAATAACATAGTTCTTTGATATATGGGTGAATGAGTGCCAATAATTTTCGATCAGTAGAGGAAAACTATAGAGTCTTAGTGTTCTGTTCTTGTCTTCACCTCAATTTCACTTTATTGATTAGTTTAATACTTATAGTTTGATTTAGTTTAGTTCTATAAGTTATATTCTTAAGTCCATTCAAAGTATCGCTTCTTGCTGTTAATATTTTGTTGTTTTACATAATGAATGTTGCGCTTTGCCTTATTTCCTCGCCTCTCCCTATAATATTTCCTTACTTGCTATTCTTTACTTTTACTACAAACCTGGTACATACCCAAATAATACGTAACATGCAAGTACCGAAAAGACTGACGCGGGGAATCGAGGTGAAACATACTCGGTACTAGATCGTCTTACTGTTAATAACCATTTTTACGATGTTCGCGCGGCCTTCCGCAAAAACCTCCTGTGTTATCCTGATCCTGACTGACCCCTAGGTAAGTCTTTTTACTTTTAATTTAATTCAATATATTTTTCGTACTAAGTCAGCAGGCTGTGGTGTAAAACCGTCCAAAGGTACATGAACCATCGCAACCTATAAATTTTACAGTCTATAGGGACTCAATTGTTTGGAACCCTTTTCTAATCAATGGCACCCTTTTAAACATGGTCCTTCGAGCCGGATAGTGCCCCTTTTCTAAATTGCTTGTATTAATTTCAAAAAAAAAAACTTTGGACGATTTTCTGTACTTCAGTTTGCTTACCATATATACTTTGAATGCTACTTCATGAATACTATTTAGTTTTACTATTAATTTGCATAATTTGAAATACGATTTTGCCTAAAACTTCCGAAAGTTATACTATAAAATTATTATAACCTTTATTTCTACATAATTGCTACTACTGTTATTAGAATACTGTTTCCACTAATCGGGCAATCTATATTTGCTTTTATTTGGTTGCATAACCAGTTCAGCTCTACTCTACTATACTTATACAAATATAATATATATACACACATCAAAATGGTCTAGGGAACACGTACAAATATGTTAATATTTTTGAGAAGATTGGAAAAAAGTTAATTATTGCAATTTTTTTACATTATTCGAATAAAATAACAATATAGTTATTAACTTTTTTTTGTAGATTATAATTTACTCATAATTTAGGGCCCAAATAAAAATAAAGAACAAAATCCCATTTATTACCGTTTATTAAAAAAAATTATAAAAATAAAAATTTACCAAATACAAACTAAACTAGTAGCCAGATGGTCCACCTCTATTATTAATAATACTTTGGCATCGCCTAGGCATACTTAAAATTAAATTATTAATTAATTCTTGGGGAAACTCCTCCCAAACATGCGTCACAGCAAGACAAAGCCAGAGCGCTTTGAAAAAAGTCAAATCGTTGAAGAAGTTGCCTTTTTAACCAATCCCAAACATGCTCAATTGGATTAAAGTCCGGTGAGGTAGAGGGCCAGGGTAGAAGATTGATTTGATTTTCCTCAATAGCGATTCGTACAAGCCGTGCTCGATGTGGTGGGGCATTATCTTGTTGCAACAACGAATTTGGGCCCATTTCGCGTAAATATGGAAGAATTACAGGCAGTAGTATATTATCCCTATAACTTATTCCAGTCATTGTATTTTCCACAAAAATGAGGTTCGTTTTTCCGTCAAGTCTAATGCCACTCCAAAACATTAGTGATCCACCACGTTGCCTTACTACTTCCCGGGCATGACGCAAACGACTTTCATTTCCTTCCTCTCTCCAGACACGAATTCTACCAGAATTAGGATAAAATGAAAATCGAGACTCATCCGTAAAAAGAACTTTGGCCCATCTTTCTTGATTCCAATTAACATGTTCATGGCACCACGTTAATCTTGCACCTCGATTCCTAAAGTTAACCGAGGAACCCTTAGGGGTCTTCTGGCATGAAGTCTCATGCAAACGGTTTCTAATAGTTTGACCTGAAACCTCGACGTTATGCACTCGTGAGAGCTGCTGAACCAAAACAGAGGCTGTTACCGTGGGATTTCTTTGAGCTTGAAAAGTTATAAAACGGTCTTGGGCAGGTGTGGTAACTCGCAACGGGGCTTGATGCCGTTCTCTAACATCATTTGTCTCTCTATATCTTGTCTACAAACGGTTAATTACACTGGGAGATGTATCCAAAGCTCTTGCAACGTCTCTTTGACTTATTCCTGCCTCAAGCATTCCGACTGCTCTTAGCATTTCCTCTCGAGTTAAATGTCGTCTTTCCATTTTTATTAAATAAAAACTAAATCACGATTGTTCGGTTGGAACCACAGAAAATGCGATATTGCGTTAGAATTTAAAAATTATAATCTGCGTTATTTCAACAAAATGTGCAAGTAGCAAAAAACGCTGTTCTGGCATGATTTTTTGTACCCAAATATTTATTTTACTTCGTTGGTATCTTAATATTAAAGGTAGTATCTATTCCGTATGAAAATATAAATATATAAAAATTTATAAGGCGAAAAAAACTATTTCTCTAAGTGTTCCTTAGACCATTTTGATGTGTGTATATATATATAATACTTCTTTCGGCCGCTCCGAGTTCAGCTAAAATTTTAGTTGGGTTTTGTTGCATTCCGTTGCTAAAGATAACGTTTGCATTGTATACGCCAGGGCCGTTTTTTTTTTTTTTTGGTGATGAATTTTATTATTCTACGCGTATTGCACAGGGATTTATAAAAGAGGTAACATTTTTACTCTGAAATTTTTGGATTTGGAGTGATTTTGGGGTTTACAGAGGAAAAAAGGAAAAAACCTTACCATGACTTCTTCAGCAAATGATAAGATTTTAAAATCATAAGCCTTAAGGCAAAGTGCAATATCCCAACTCTTTTTAGTGAAAGAGGCTGCGGCATAAGCTCTCATTGATTCATCGGAATTACTTTAATTTAAAATATGTTATAGAAGCTTGGCAAAAATAAGGCAGGATTTCGAGAAACACTATAATTCCATACTCACTTTACTTGTGGCTTCTCCTGACGAGATTAAGGTTGAGGAAAAAATAGGTTTAGATTTTGTTAAACGTTGCCATAAAATTGATACAATATTTTATCAACTTTTTGAATTGCCGCTGGAGGAAAATGGTGTCCTGGATACTTCTATTCGCCCTGTTGGCCCTACTTTACAATACTCTCACGATATTGATCATTTGCCTCAGCTCGATATACCTACTTTTAATGGAGATATAACTACATTTCCCAAATTTCATCAAAGGTTTGCTATTATGGTCCATTCCAAACGCAATTTAAGTAATATCGCGAAGTTTAATTTTTTATTAGGTGCCCTAAAGGGACAACCTCGTGATCTCATTGCTGATATTTTAATCACTAATGAAAATTATCCTATTGCATACAACACCATAATAGAAAGATACAGTAATAGACGCCTTCAGGCCTTTACTTATTGGAAATTAATTGAAGAATGCATTTTTTTACAAAAGCAATGCATTGCACTTGAGTCAATGTTATACGAATCTAACTCTCAAGAAAATTCTAAACCCTCGATTTCTAGACAAAATTTCTCAAATAATAATGTTCATAATTCACAAAACTTCTTTAATGTAAATAAACCAAAATACCGTTCTGCTTTATTCATAAACAGCCAGAAATCAAATTTTAATTCTATATGTTTTCTTTGCAAAGGCTCTCACATAATTTATAGATGCCCGTCATTCCTTTCTAAAACAACAAGGGATCGATTTGATCTCATAAAAACCCAAAAGGCTTGTGTAAATTGTCTTGCAGGTGCTCACACTGTAAGTCGGTGCACATCTGAAGAACGGTGTCGCAATTGCAATCAAGAGCATCATACCTTACTGTGTTTTAAATCAAACAATGAAAAGTTTAACGTTAATAAGAATTTAAATTCAAATTTGCCGGTCGAGGCAACTAGGAATCTTGAAAGTCCAATGCCATCTACTTCTAAAGCTTCTACTGTGGGTATGCTAATAAATGATCAGGAAGTTTTGCTTGCTACTGTGTTAGTAAAAATTAAAGATTTCTTTGATCAATGGCATACCTTTAGAGCCATTCTTGACGGTGGAGCTCAGTCCAGTTTTATTTATAACAATTGTGCTAATAAATTACACTTATCCAAATTTAATATTATATCTATGTCCCTGCATGGTCTTAATTCTATGTATGCTACTGCCAAAAAGGGCGTGCATTGTATAATTTCATCAATTTACAATGCAAGTCATACCGTTTCACTTGATGTCGTTATTTTGGATAAAATATGTGACGATTTACCTTCTGTTTCCTTTTCAAAAGAAAACTTTACTTTTCCTTCGGATTTGCAATTGGCGGACCCTTACTTTTATAAAAAAATCTCAAATCGATCTTTTGCTTGGAAATGATATTTTTCCATATATTTTACAAGATGGTAAAATTGAAACCAAATAAAACCAAATAAAACTATAAATACGTTTTTTACCACATGTAGAAATACATACATAGGAATACATAGAAATACATTCTAGTACTAATGATTTAAATCAAACATTACAAAATTTTTGGCAAATTGAAGAAGTACCAGAGATTCATGCCCAATCTAAGGATGATGAATATTGTGAAAACTATTTTTTAAACACAACTTACAGAACCGAATCGGGACGTTACGTAGTTTCTTTGCCTTTTAAAATAACAGCCCCTGATTTTGGTGATACTTACAGTGTGGCTTTACGTAGATTTTTATCTCTTGAAAAACGGTTCTTACAAGACAAAGACTTTCATGCGTCTTCTTTTGTAAGATTCTTTTGTTCCGAAATTTCTAATTATTTTTATATAAGTCACCATGCAGTTTTTAAAAAGGATTCGACATGTACACCCTGCTTGTAGTTTTCGACGCTAGCAGTTGTGCCAGCAACAAATTATCTTTGAATAAAGTTTTGCATACGGGACCAAAATTGCAACAAGATTTACTTAGTCTTTTGCTTAATTTTAGATTGCATAAATATACCTTTACTTGTGATTTAAAACAAATGTTCAGAAACATTTTACTGAATCCGAAGGATCGTAATTACCAGAGAATTCTTTGGCGTTTTTCTCCCAATCAGCCTATTTTACATTACCACTTGGATACTGTTACTTTTGGAGTAGTTTGCAGCCCATTTTTAGCCATACGCACCCTTCTTATGTTAGCAGATGATTATAAAGATCTTCCTTTAGCGTCAGACATTCTTATGTCATCAAGTTATGTGGATGATTTAAACGGGGTGGAAGTAGCCCTGAGGAATTAATTGCTATAAAAAATAAATTGGTTGAACTTTTGTCTAGGGGTGGGTTCGAGGCACGGAAATGGGCCAGTAACTGTCCTTTGCTACTTAAAACTTTACCTAAAACACATGTTGCCCAAGACATTTCGTTCGATCAGGAAGAAAATATAACTTTAAAAATTTTGGGCCTAAAATGGAATCCTATTCGAGATTCATTTTTCTATAAAGTCGTTATTGATGATACGGGATGTACAAAACGTACTTTACTTAGTCACTGTGCTAGGGTGTTTGACCCTTGTGGCTATCTCACCCCTATTACAATTTCTATTAAATTACTAATAAAATCTCTTTGGATTGTTGGTATTGATTGGGACAAAAGACCGCCTTCTGACATTATTACTAAATAGAATAAGTTTAAGACGGAATTAAATAATTTGCATTTGGTTGAAATTCCACGTCAAGTAGATGTTACTGAGTCTAAATCACACAAATTGTTTGGTTTTTGCGATGCATCAGAACGTGCTTATTGTGCTGTCGTATATATTCGTGTATTTTTCTCCCGAGAATTTCTTTATAAAATCTACCTTGTCTGTGCCAAATCTAAAGTAAGCCCTCTAAAGGTAGTAACTTTAGCGCGACTTGAGTTACTTGGTGCTGTTTTGCTTAGCAAATTAATGCATTATGTTTTGAATATTTTCTCACATAAAATTAAATTTGCCAACATATTTTCATTTACTGATAGTTCCGTTGCCTTAACATGGATTAAAAGTTCTCCTCACCATTGGCAAACGTTTGTAAGCAACCGCGTTTCTTATATTCAAGAAAAGTTTCCACCAGAATATTGACCATGTTGGCACCCTCTGAACTGAATCCAGCCGACTGTGGAAGTAGAGGCTTATGTGTCTCTGAGGTCGCAGAATTTTCGTGGAACGAGCCCAGTTTTTAATTACAAAACAGAGAGGAATGGTCTTTTACAAAATTTGAAATTCCTAGTGTCGATTCTTTTAATTTTGAGAAGAGAAAGACTGTTTTAAATACTTTGATAACACAGCAATCTCCTCATTTTATTGAATCTTTAATTGATAAATATAATTCCTTGCCAAAGATTAAAAGAATTGTAGCTTATATTTTGCGGGCTTCTAAGAATTTCGAGTCCTTTAAAATTAAAGCGACAGTTTTACATACTTCTTATCTTACTTTATCAGAATTAAATAATGCTCTTTACTTACTTGTAAAATTCATCCAAAATCTCTATTTTGCTGAAGAGATAACATTGCTTAGAAATAATAAACGTATTTCGAAAAGTCTTCAGAAATTAAGACCTTTTTTAATTCAAATAAATAATATAGCTGACTTTTATAATAAGAATAAACAACACATAAAGTTTTTATAATATATACTACTAAGTTATAATCTACGTCTATGTAACTACTTAGATTACTGAAAAATTTTGGTTTATATAAGCCTGTTTAAATGTTACTTATATAACCCTCTAGGGTAGAAAAACTCTTCCAAACTTGGTCTGGAACTTCACGTGATTGCAGAAAAGTGCATATTTCTGTTATTTTCTGGGTCAGTCCTGTAATTGATGAAATATTGATTTTGACTTCTACTTTTACTACTAAATAATTTTATTTATACTATTTTTTATATACGTTTTATACTACCTTTTAAAACTAGCTGGATAATTAATTAATGGAAATGAATTTGTCAGTCATCTATTCTTTTTCTCGCGTTTAAGCGCGATTCTAAATGCAATCTCAAGAGTCAAGTTCAACATATCTGAGCACCAATATAGATTTTTACCTAAGAAATCTACATTGACCAATCTTATAAGTTTTTGTCAGTGTGTTCACAATGCTCTAAATTAAACGAAGCAAATAGATGCTATTTATACTGATATGGAGAAGGCATTTAATAAAGTAAGCATAGCAATATGATAAAGCCTTTTTCATGAAAGCAACGTCACTATTAACTTAATTGATTTATTTAAATCATCTTTGTGAATGCAACAATTTTTTGACAGGGGTGCCAAATCTGACTTCTACAGTAGTAGATCCCCAGGGTTCCATTTTGGGACCTTTATTATTTTTGATTGTAATTAATAACCTATACACTGCAAGGGGAAAATCTGAATCTTTGCTCTTTGCGGATGATTTTAAGTTATATATCTGCTCATGTCTGCAGAGAAACTTCGATAATGTTGTAGACTAGTGTAGTACAAATGCACTCTTTTTCAATAACAAAAAATGTTCCACTATGTCTATAACCCTGAATATTGTAGAATATTGTTACAATATTATTGGTACTTCTCCTCGGATATTTAGAAATGAAAGGGATTTGGGTGTAGTTGGAATATGCTTGTATAATTTGGTCCCTCAATATGAGGTTTAAATTAAAACCATTTTTTTCAAGGGAAATTTCTGAAGTATATATTTTTTTTAAAGTTTGGGTATTACCCAAAGCAGGGCTATGACCATTATTGACTTTTACGAAAATTTCATAGATTAACTTTGGAAAATCTACGCATCAGAACTGGTCTTATATATCTTTAAAATTTTAACAAACAAAATTGATTCCTCCGAAAATTCTTTTAATGCTACCGTTTTTTGGTTTGTTAGAAATACCAGACAAATAATGTTTTATTTAAGCCACCCTAGAACTAATACTTATAAAAATTCACCCATTTATAAAATGTGCACTTATTTAAATATTTATACGTGTGATTTAGATTTAGACCTTTTAGATTTAAATAAACTTACCGAAATTATTGACGATAAACTGTAATTATGCTTCTCAGATTCAGGCCTAAGATAACTTCGTGTTATTCTTTTTTCCTTCGTCTTAGGTTTCATTGTTTTTGTTTTTTATTGGATTTGAATGTACATATTTTCCTTTATATATATGTGTCTGCAATTGGCCCTTGGGCTTTTGATACTTAATAAATAAATAAATAATTACTCGTCAGGAATGATTTAAATAAATAAATAAAAACGACTTTTATTAACCTTTATAAGTTACAAAAAAATAAGATACTTAAGTACAATGGAAACAAAGAAAAAGTTTGTGTAAACTTAAAGGACGAAGTGTAGCAAGCTGCTATTCTCACTCAACCCATTTAAGGTTCACCTAAGATAAAATATTTGAATACTTAAATAATGCGCTATTCTTGACATATGTTGTATAACTATTCTTCAAGAAAACAAAATTAATACCCTGTCGGTTCATGACTAACCCATGTTGGCAACAGAAAATGGACCTCCCTCAGTCGCAGCAAAAGCATCGAAAGCACCCCGCGCCCACCGCAGGTCATCACCCAGCATCCCCCTGCATGTTCACACTTGTCTGTCCGTTAGAAACTGTCGAGATTTAAATTTAAATTTATTTATATTAAGAATTTTAAAATTATCTGGTATGAGATTATACAGTGAGAGCCAAAAGTCCGGAATAAATTCATTTAAAATTAAGGGTTACTTCAAAAAAAAAACACTCGGACACGTCGATTTTTATTTTTAACTGCGGGTTTTCTTACTATAATTTTATGTATACAGGGTGGTCCAAAAATAAGTTACGAATATCAACTTCAATTTTTGAAATGGAAATACCTATTTTTTATTCTGTATTCTTAAAGAACAGAAAATTCTAGACATATTTTATGTACAATGTCCTATACCTATCTTATTTATTTATTTATTTATTTATAACATCAAGTTATTGTTACACAGTTATAATAAGTTATTAAAATATCAAAATTATGCAGTTATATTCCCCTAAATGCAAGCATCTGTATGGGAAGTAATAAATGAACAGTGTACAATAAACATTTTTCTTCTGTTCAACTTATTTAAAGAAAAAATATATACATTAATATGAGCTCCTAAGTATATTTATAAAATAATAACAGTGAAAAGTACCTAAATAATTTAACAAGAAAAGGCATCTACTAATATTAGGATACAACAGACTTAAACTTATTAAGATTGTTTACAATATATTCCTTCACTATTTTTGAAATTTTTTTATTTTTGATGTTTCTAATATGTTTAGGTAATAAATTGTACAGTTTTGGTCCTATAAATTTAATGGATCTCTTTCCGAACTCACTATAGCATACAGGAAGAATTAGTTGATTATCTTCATTAGATCTAGTGTTTTGGTTATGGTTTATTGGATATCTAATATTTTCACGATTGTGTATGAAGCAACAAACAGTTATACAGAATAAAGTTCTTATGTTTATATAGGTTTCATTATAAATTTCTTTAGTAGGGTATAAGAATGGTTTTTTAAGGATTATTTTTAATATTTTATTCTGCATTATCTGAAGAGGATTTAAAGAATTGTAATGCATACTGCCCCAGAGTAATATTCCATATCTTAGTATTGATTCCACTAAACATTGGTATATGGTTATAAGCATATTTCTGTCTAAAATATTTCTAATAGTGTAAAATTTGTAGACTAGGAAATTTAATTTGTTTGTTAAATGTGCAGTATGTAAGTCCCATTTCATGTTACTATCAATGATAATTTCCAAATACTTTACATTTGATTCTTCCTGTATTTTATCTGGTAGATTTTGAATATCTAAGTGTGTGAACAATGGTCGATTTATTTTAGTCTTTGAGAATGCAATATAGTTGGTTTTTTGGACATTTAATGTTAATTTGTATATATCAAGCCATTTTTTTACAAGCATAATTCCAGTTTGAGCACATTTTTTTACTTCTTCCCACGTATCTCCGTCAAAAGCAACAACAGTATCATCTGCGTATGAAATAATTATACCGTTTATGTTTAAAGTTGTAAGTAAGTTGATGTACAGAATAAACAACAGGGGTCCCAGAACGGTCCCCTGTGGAATCCCAATTCTTACTGTACATGGGTCACTTAAAGTGTCATCTATTTTAACGTACTGTTGCCGCTCCACAAGATAGTTCGCAAAGACCTGTAACACGAGACCCCTCACCCCGTTTTTCTCAAGGACATCAAGAAGCTGTTTGTGGGGCACCGTGTCAAAGGCCTTCGCCAGATCCAAAAATATTGCACTAAGCACTTTTTGCCAAAGTCCAATTTATACCTTACATGTTCAATGAGTTTGTGCATGGCATCGCCAGTACTCAAGCCCGAAGAAAAACCAAACTGGTTTTCAGACAAAAGTCCATTTTTATCCAAAAACCCGGCTAGTCGCTCCTTTAAATACTTTTCGTACAATTTTGCGAAATTAGAAATTGTACTGATTGGTCTGTAATTATCAATTAAACTTTTGTCTCCAGATTTAAAAATGGGGGTTATAATGGATGTTTTAAAAGATTTAGGAATAATTCCGGTTTTAAAGATTAAGTTCATTATATATGTCAAGGGTTCAATTAGATAAATGTGAAGTTTTTTAATTAGTTTTGCTGAAATACCATCATGTCCCGGAGCACTGTTACTTTTTAAGGAGTTTATATGCTTTATTAGTTCATTGTGATCTACTGGCCTTAAGAACATTGAGTTATTTGCATTTTTTAATTGAAATATATTTGACGAGTTTGGTATTTTGTTGTACATATCGAGGCCTATCTTAGAGAAGTAATCATTACAAAAATTTGCTTTTTCTTTTAAATTGCAATTATTTTTAGCTTCCATGGGAATTTTAATAGGGATTTTATTTTGTTTTTTATATTTATTGTTATATTCAGATAATATTTCGTATATTTTCTTTAAGTTATTTTTATTTTCATTAATTTTTGTCTTGTAGTAAAGGTTTTTTGTGTATTCAATTATTTTTTTTTAAATTATTACGGTATCTTTTATACTCTCTTTCTTTTTCTTCAAGTTATTTTGTAATTGTTTTTTTAATCTATCTCTTTTTTTTATTGGTACAATAATGCCATTTGTGATCCAGGGTTTAATTTTTTTGTTAGTTTTATTGTAAAAAATTGATGTTGTTTTACATTTTAAGTAAAGTTCTAAAAATTTGTTTATGAAAAGTGTATAGGCTTCTTCTGGATTGTTTGTTTTAGACACGTCATTCCAATTTTCATTCTCAAATAAATAATTTAGGTTTATGTAATTTATTTTATTTTTAACATCAGTTTTTACAATATTTTCTATTCTCTTAATATTTAAAGCATGTGAAAAATTTAACATTATTGGAATTTGATCCGTTATATCATAATTTATTATATACGGTTTTGTGTGAATGTTAATTAGTTTATTATTGTTCTTTACAAATATATGATCTAAACATGTGCCTGATTCTGGCCTGGTGATTCAGTTTATATGTGATTGAAAACCATATGAACTTAATGTTGAAATGTAATTTACCACGTTTAAATCAGTATTATTTAAGAGATTAATATTTATGTCTCCAACTAAAATTTCAACATTATTTGACTTGTTTCCTGACTTTCCTGTAAAATATACATTAAGATCCTGTACAAAATTTTCGATAGATGAGTGAGGAGATCGATAGATACAAGAGATTTCATAGTGCACATTTTTATGTTCCAAAGTTATTCGACCCACCTTTATTTTAGTGGAATCAAGTTCATAAAATGCCACTTTAGCATTTAGATTGTCTCTTACCATAATAAGAACACCATCATTTCGTGTGATATTTCCATTACTATAGTGAGTGGTAAAGCCTTGAATAGTAAATTCTAAAAAAGAGGTGAGTTGAAAACATTCACTTAGGACTATAACATCACAGAAAGAAATTTTGAAAGTCTCTAAAAATAGTAACAGTTCATCAAAGTTTTTTTTTACACTTCTTATGTTAACATGCATTATATTTAAAAGTTTTTTATCTGTGTCTATTTTACCACAGATCTCTACAGGCTCCACAGTTTCACTAAAAATTTCACTGGATATCGTTTCAAGCAGCTCCACTTCTTGTTGTCTAGCCATAATTTATTTTACTTTTTAATACTTCTAGATGGTATAGGTTTGTGGGGCATTCAGAATCTGTGGCATCATGTTTGAGATTATGGTTCGTTTTATATTTTTTATTTGAATGTTCACAATTCACGCATTTCCTATTTTCTTTATTTTGGGTTAAGTGACAGTCCTTTCGATTATGTTCTCCTCCACAGTATGAACAGGTGGTTTCATTTGGGCAGTCTGGACTTTTGTGGTAATATCCACAACATTTAAAACACTGTTTTACTGCTAAATTTTCATATGCAGGGTATCGTTCCCATCCACTGTATATTTTTTTGGTCCACATGATTTTTTTAAAGAGGTTTGGGGAACAGTCGGCGAAGATGGTTAATTTATTTAATTTTATTTCTTTGTTTAATTTAGTTCCTTCATAAAGGTAATTTTAAATGAATCTTCATTATTAAAAAATGTATTTTGCATTCTTATAGATTTTTCAATTTCTTCAGTTGCTGATTTATTCTTGGCAGGATATCCAACTATTTTGACCTGCGGATTTCGTAATGTTGTTTCCTCTACCTCATAGTAATCACCCAGTTTTTGTTTAATTTCATTTTTTAGTTTCGTAACACTCTCTGTGTCATTGCATTTAATTATTAAACTTCCGTGGTGTGAAGATCGGGTTTTATCAATACTTACATTAATATCTGCAGGTTTGATGTTCTCCATTATATCGGTTTTTGTTTCTTGAGAGTCCTGTGTGCCCTTTGGTTTTATAATTAAGTTTGGCCGATTTTTTGTTTTTATTGGTATGGATGATTTGTTGTTTACAACCTCTGCAAATGATGGTATTGCTGATGCTTGGATGGCTTCGATTTTTTACTTTAAGTCTTTTACTTCTTGCTTAAAAAGTGAGATTATTTCATCCTTACTTAATATTATTTCTTGCTTGCTTTGTACAAGATCATTCAAAAGTTTAAGTCCGTGAAAGTCATTGCAATTTTTGCAGAAGAACTTCATAACACGATCTTTTAATTCTATCACTTTTACTTCAGAGGACGTAAGAGCTGCACAACCCTTACACAATCTCTTTAAACAGTTGTCACATTTAAATGTTCGCGTAACTTGCTTGCAAAAATCGCACTCCATTTCGAAATTTTCGATTTTAAAATTGGAACGTAGCTACTTCATTCCATTGTTAATGCATTCTTGCGCGGGTTCAACACAAACATAAACAATGATAATTTTGCAGCAAATTGGATGTTTTTGGTGAAAATAATTATGTTTAGCTAAGTAAGGCACTATCTATTTTATAGATTCACCGTTTTTCAGAATTAATATGCACTCGGAACACTTTTATTTACGCCGTTTTACGGAGCAACATTTCACGCGTTATATATCGACTAGTTGAGTTGTCATTATCTTTGTTGTCTATGTCTTTATGTCATTATCTTTGTTGTCTAAGTTGTTATCTTCATTTGTTTTTGAGTTATTGACAGTTGAAGATCGGCATATTTGCACTTTTGACATGTTATAAAATCCAAACGGTTAGACATAGACAAATGCGGTTTGCACTTTTTATCGAATCTTTTTTAAAACTAGCTAGTAAGTTTCAACAGGTACTGAGAAATTTACGGTTGAATTTTTAAAAAAACATTCAAAATATTAATGTATTTAATCAAAAGTATTGTATAAACGTTGAACAAAAAGAAACTATTCTAATCTAGACCGAATTAAATGTTCAAATTGAGCCCCATTAACTTCTTGACAGTAAGCGAGTCTTAATTCGAATTCTCTCAGAACGTTGCGTATCATTTCTTGAGGTATTCGTTGAATCTCATTTCTTATATTATTTCTCAATTCTTCTAAATTGTTGGGTTTATTTACATATACTCTATGCTTTAAATAACCCCACAAAAAGAAGTCCAAAGGAGTCAAGTCGGGGGACCTAGCAGGCCACTTTAATTGACCCGTTCGCCCAATCCATCGATCCGGAAATACCTTACTTAAATATTGGCGCACGGCTCTGCTGAAGTGTGGCGGCGCGCCATCTTGCTGGAACCAAATTGGAGCTTCTGGAATATTGGGATTATTTGCATTTGGAAACATCAAACATAAAGCGGGAATCAGTTCGTTCCTTAAGAATTCCAAATAACGTTGACCTGTTAAGGTACCTTCGAAGAAAAATAGACCTATGTCTCTGTCATTGATAATGCCGGCTCAAACATTCACAGATTGAGGATATTGGGTATGAGCTTCAATCACCCAATTTGGATTGGAGGAAGACCAGTAACGGCAGTTCTGTCTGTTCACTGTACCATTGAGGCAGAAGGTCGACTCGTCAGAAAAAATTATGTAGATGTAGTGCTGCCTGTCTAGTCGGTGTATGAGGATTTTCTTCAATGGACAAAACAACATTTAACTTCTTTTCCTCGGAAATTGAGGGACGACCCGATCTGGGTCGATCTCTGACGTGACCTAATTCCCTAAATTTTCTTTCTAGTTTACTAACGGTAGACTGAGATATTGTCTTATCAGGATGCTTGGTATTAAACATTTCACAAACCTGGTGTTGGGTCCTAATGCCATCACCACATCCTATCATAATTAGTATTTCTATTCTCTCAGTTTCACTTAACTTATTCATCTTTTCAGGCAATATTAAATTTGACAATAAACAAGGATAAGACTGCTTGTTACCTGTCACTTCAAAAAATGATGACAACATCATTGCAACAATGGATGAAAAAAACACAACAAACAAGGTTACCTTAGTAAGGGTGTTACATAGTTGCATGAATTATTGTATGTTCAGAAATTTAACCGTAAATTTCTCAGTATCTAACTAGCTAGTGTCAACAGATGGTTTTAAAAAAGCTTCGATAAAAAGTGCAAACCGCATTTGTCTATGTCTAACCGTTTGGATTTTATAACATGTCAAAAGTGCAAATATGCCGATATTCAACTGTTAATAACTCAAAAAACAAATGAAGATAGGTATAGGACATTGTACATGAAATATGTCTGGAATTTTCTGTTCTTTAAGAATACAGAATAAAAAATAGGTATTTTTATTTCAAAAATTGAAGTTGATGGTCGTAACTTATTTTTGGACCACCCTGTATACATAAAATTATAGTAAGAAAACCCGCAGTTAAAAATAAAAATCGACGTGTCCGAGCGTTTTTTTTTTGGAACATAAACAACCCTGAATTTTAAATGAATTTATTTCGGACTTTTGGCTCTCACTGTATATGCTGATGACGTTGAAAATAAATGATCTCCGAAACATGGCAGTTTTATGTTGTGGTACAGTAAAAAAAAGCATGGCGTGATCTAACGTTAACATTGTGAATTGCTGTGCGTGGTAAAAATTTGGATTTAAGAAATTGAGATGCTTCCGCAATTTATAAACAAAATTTAAAAGATGGTGTGTTCTTCGGTTTTCCATGTTCAGCCACTTGTATTCGGAGATCAAATGAGAGACATTGTCAAATTTACGTATTCCATACAAAACCCTAGAGCATGTATTTTGTCCTTTTTGAATTTTATATTTATCTTCCGCAGTTAGACATGGCCCGTACAGAAAGTCACAATAATTAAAATGCGATAAAACAAGGCTATAACACAACATCTTTTTTAATGGAAAGTTTAACAGTTGTCGGTTGTTATGAATTAATTTAAGAGCATAAAATCCTTTTTTAATAATCTTCCGTACATGTTCATGAAATCTTAGATCCTCATCCACTATTAAGCCCAAATATTTTGCACAAGATACAAAGGATAAACTTGTGGCGCCAATGTGTAGATTCAACGACTTTTTTACCATGTCTTTTTTAGTTTTACTACCAAAACACAATAACTTTGTCTTGTTGGGGTTTAAGTTAAGATTATGTTCGTAAGCTAATTGATTAACTATATTAAGATCCGAGTTTATTTTTCCGGCAGCTTCCTGAGTATCTTGAGGTTTGAAAGAAAAGTAGATCTGAGTATCATCAGCATAGGCATGTGTACTACAAAACAAAGGAGCAGCGATAACGTCTATTGTGTAAATAATAAATAAGAGCGGGGATAAAATAGCACCCTGAGGTACACCAGATTTAATCGAAATATTATTTGATACCCAGTCACCTAAACTGATCTTTTGCGATCTGTCTCGAAGAAATGATCCAACCAGATTAAGTGCATCGGACTCAAAGCCATAGTATTTAAGTTTAGCTAATAGAAGCCTATGGTCTAAAGTATCAAAGGCCTTAGAGAAGTCCAATAAAACCAAAACACTAACAAGACCTTCATCGAAACTCTTAATGACATGTCAAGTACCGATGCTAAAGCGGAAGTCGTACTAAACCTCTTTCTAAATCCGCACTGAAAATCAGGAATAATTTTATTATTGTTAAAATGAAAAAAAAATTGGTTATATAAAACTTTTTCCAATACTTTAGACAATGTGGGTAATATACTTATAATTCTTAAGTCGGAGAAGGTTTGAGGATCATTTATTTTAGGTAAAGGGATGCTAATTGCAGTTTTCCTCAGAGTCGGTACATCGCTCGTTTCAATTATAGAGTTAATCATATGCATAATAATATCTTCTATAAAAGGGCTACACATTTTTAACATTTTTAAATTGATTGAATCTACACCTACAGCATTTGATTTAAGGGTTAGCAAAATTGAATGTATTTCCTGAGAAGTTGTTAGTGAAAAGTTAAATCTAGATTTAAAATTATAAACATTATTGTTGTAGTATTCTATCTTATCCCTACAGGGTTCAGTTACTGTTTGTAAAAAAGAGGTGAAGTATTTATTCATATTTTCAGCGTTTGATAGATTTGGCGGAAGAGTACTCTTATTTTGTTAAGTAATATTTAAGTTTTGTAGGGTTTTCCAAAGTTTAGAAGGATTATTAAGTTTAGAAAAATTTGATATCTGATTTCTTTTTTCTTTTCTAATACAAGATAATGTATGTTTTTTTGAAGTTTTATAATAATTGTAATTAGTTTCCGTTTTAGTCTTTTTATATTTTTATCATGGTTTATCTCTTAATCGTCAAGGAGTCCTAGGTTTTGTTGCTCTTACCCTCCGAATTGGAGCATGTTTATCAAAAAGCGAAATAATAAGATCATTAAAGATATTAATTTTTTTTTCTATGCTTCTTTCCCAAAAAATTCTATGCCATGGTACATTTTGTAAATTATTTTTAAAAGCATTTAGATTAAAGTCTTCAAAAGTCCTATATTGAAAAAACGCGGAGGAGGCTTTTTAAATTCTCAAACTCAAACTCAAAAATGCTTTATTGTCAATATAAACATAGAAGTTGTAGACAAAGCCAATAGACTGTACATTAAAGGAATAAAAACGAGAAACTAATTTAAAATAAAATAAAATTATATAAAACTTTGAAAAATACTTAAATGCTTTGAACTGGTATTAGGAGGTATAAAAACCAATTTAATTTGGTTTAGAAGAAGTTCGGAATGTGCTGGACAATTATATCGAATAAAAATAATATTAAGGAAAAAGTCCATTCTGAAGTGGAGTCAATATTATATTGAAAAGTTAGTAGGGGAAGTCTTTTCTCTACAAATAAAATGCTAATCAATGCTAATCCTCTAATTTCAGGAGTGATGCAACAATAACCTAGGTTATTGTAATGTAACCAATAATTCTAAGTTATTGTTTAGAATTTGTGTGTGTGTTAAGTAACTCTAGTCTGATGATGACAAGAACACTTGCCGAAATGAATAAAAGTAATATTTTCCTCTTGTGCCTTTTTGTTTGCTTGTTGCTTGTTGCTTTTTGCTCGGTATTTAACTGACAATATTTTGTTTTTAAAACTTTTGGGATTAGCGGATTTGCCGATAATAGGCAACTCTCTTTTTTCTGTTTCAGACATGTTTGCCGCGACCAACACATTTTGTTTTATTTCAACATTTTTTGTAAAAATAAGTACCCAAACTAACTAAAATCAATACAAATTGAAAATTACATAAACCATAAAGGTTGCAACACTACAAATCATTTAAACAAGTTTAAGTATGTGGGTATCACAAAATGTTCTTTAAATCTCTTTTAAAGCTTGTAAGCTTCGAGTCAAAAAAAATTGTCTGATCAGCCAAACTATTAGCATTAGAAACCAAACGTGAAATGAGCTTATTAACACCATAGCTAGTCTGATGGACAGAACTCTTCTGCAAAAATATCTTCTGCACTCTTTCTATTTGCTAGACGTAACAGTGATATGAAGGAGACCATCCAATAAAACAGTATTCCAAAATGGGACGTACAAGAGAACAGTATAACCTGTTTTTAATTTTCTGACTTAAATTTATCAGGAAAATGCAAAAAATTATAGGACCACAATGGGAACCCTGGGGCACCCCAGAAGCAACTTTTATCTAATCAGAAAGAGACCCTTTCATTTTC
Organism: Anthonomus grandis grandis; assembly: GCF_022605725.1. Lineage (NCBI taxonomy): Eukaryota > Metazoa > Arthropoda > Insecta > Coleoptera > Curculionidae > Anthonomus > Anthonomus grandis. Next base: position 32,994,896 of record NC_065546.1, read on the forward strand.
ACCACCTGGGTCCTACCTGCTATACAGATCGTGTTATCGTCAGCTACGTATTACCCAAAATAATGGCAACACCAGAATTTTTCGTTTTTATTATTTGAACCGGGAGTCAGCAGACGTTACTTTGCTGTGTTATTGCACGTTGCATTAATAATTTTTGAGCGTTATTTTCGTGCTTTTTTCACTATGACTGTTTATACCCCTTCCGAAAGAGTTCAACTAATTAAATGGTTTTATGGAGGCAATTCGGCAGTACAATGTAGAGATTTGTTTTCAGTGACATTTGAGAATAGACCGATTCTTTGTGCAAAAATGGTTTTAAATGTGGTTGCAAATTTTCAGACATCTTTTTGTCTTCAAGATTGTAAAAAATATCACACAAAACGTCAAGAACCACCTGTTGAAGTGGTCCAGGATATAGAACGGCGGGAAAAAAATGGTTTGCAGTACCCTAGAACTTGATTCGACACGGTCCACTAGAAGTGTTGGAGAGGAACTGGGAATAAGCAATAAAACTGTTGCTCGTATCTGGAAAAAATATGGGTACAAATGTTTCAAGTATTCAAAAATTCATTAGGAAAAACTCAAGGAAATATTTCCTGAAGACCAGTGGCGAAAAATGGAATTTTGTGAAACCATAATGGAAAAGGCAAATGAAAACGAAAATTTTTTAAAAAATATTTTGTTTTCTGATGAATCTTCTTTTCCATTACATGGCAATCACAATCCTTCCATTGTTGGTTATTGGTCTCAGGAAAACGAGAACAGAAGTTTTCAGTTTCGTACCCAGTATCCTCAGAAATTGAATGTTTGGCCAGGTATTTTGGGCGACAACGTTATAGAGCCATTTTTTATTGATGGCACTTTAAACGCCCAAAAGTACCTTGAGTTGCTGCAAAACCAAGTTCTTCCTGCCATTCAAATCCTACCTGATGTAGACCTGGAATCGGTTTATTTTCAGCAAGATGGCTGTCCTGCTCATAACGCGGCTAGGATAAAAGAATTTTTAACAAATACTTTTCCTAACCGCCTTATTAGTGGGACTGGCGATATTCAATGGCCTCCTAGATCTCCAGATTTGTCTCTAAATGACTTTTATCTGTGAGGTTACCTTAAGCAGACCATTTACAAGCATGAATTTAGTAGGCCAACAAATTTAGAGGAGTTGCGAAATAAAATTGTCGAAGGTGCCAGTTCCATTTTACTTGAAACTCTTTTGGAGGTGCGAAATAGCTTTTACACTAGGTTAAGTTTTTGTTTAGCGAAACAAGGCGGTTTATTTATCAGAGTTGAAATTTAATTTTTTATTAGAATAACGCTTTAATATTCATTATGCAAAACACAGCATTTTAAACATTTTAAGATTACAATTCTATGCAGGTTTTACACATTGTCATGTCTGTAAAACCCGCATTAGAATAAATATTTTAAAAATGCCTGGATTTTTGCGTAATATTTTGGGACATTTTGTCGCCAAACGACGCAGCTCCCACAAAAGTCAGATGTTTACTAATCCCGTCCTCGGGCCGGCCGGGGCGGTGCTCTGTCGCAGGCACTCGTACACGCGCGACGTTGCAAAATTTCGCCTCTATGCGGTTTCCTATAAGTAAGGAACGAAAACACGATCTGTATAACCATATATCCAGGAAAGAAAAGGATCCATCTCAATGGACTCAAAAACCTTCTCCAGTGTCAAGTGAATTTTGCTTAAATCTACTGACATTTGAATTGCAAGTTGACAACACATCCCCCATATCATGCACATAAACGGAAGAGAAATACTCAGCAAACAAAGTAGCTACACTTTCTGGGCTGTCCCCAGCTCTATCTGTTTAATAAGCTATTTTCGAGGAAAATCACTGCTTTTCTTCTTACGAGGTTGTCATACAAGTTATTTTCAACTTTATTTATAAGTTGTTGATGATAGGTCTTATGTAACTGCTCACATTTCTTAATTAATTTCTGGAGTTCAGAACTAAACCACACTGGAGTAGATGTGCGATACCTCTTGAATGGAATAAATGTATCAATTTACATATAAAGGATCTCATAAAACTGATCAACCATTTCTTCAACAAATCTTTCCAGAAATATTTTAAAAAAATTACGGCGGATTCCCGAAAAGTCCGATTTAAATACCCATTCAAATCTAAATAATCAGTCCGCAATCCACTGTAGAGGTTTAATGAATTATTCATGAAGAATTTAATAGAGGTTGGAAGTCTGGAAGACTTATTTATGTATGAAATAAACCTTAGTGTGACAATACACACTAAGGTTGTGTGTTTTGTCACACTAGTGAAGTGACATTACTATAAAAGACTTATTATCTATGATCTAAAAGGAAATGATTATCTTAAAGAACCATAAAATATATCTTACCCTTGATGAGGCAGTCTGGTGAAGATTTTCCATAAAAACCGACTTAAATAAATCAAACCGTTACTTTACATTCATAACTTCTTTCCAGATATTCGACTGTTTTCTAAAAATGCGTGCGGACCCTCTATACCACCTGGGCTATCCCGAAGGAAACACTTTAAAATTCAGTCCGTATTTGTGCGTCGTTTATCGCGCTTCGATGCATTCGCCTCCACCGCAATCCCCTGCGATAGCCCCCCAACTGACTTGCAGCGTCACCTATATTTCACTCAGGAGGGCCTTTAAAGTGATTATAAGCTGTTTGAAAGTGGAAAAAGGTTAGATCGGAGAATCTACTTTTAAAATGATTTTATTGGTATTTTACAAATTTTAGATTGGGAAGTGTTAAATCTGGTCCTCACCGGGATAGCCAAGGGCCTGCAAAACAAATCATTAGTATTGGGCAAAGGGAATAGCGAACTCGATTTGCTAGTAAGCATGCTATGCTCCATGGTAAGTACACCACTAACTTACTCACGTTATTTCGCACAAGTGCTTTTAGGTTTCTGATAAAAGTCTGAACTTACCCGAGTCTTTAAGTGTAAAGATCAGCAAGGCGGATTTTCATTCAATAGTTTCGTTAGTTTTGGTTAATTTGGCCTCTTACCACTCTTACTTGGATAACATGAGCCAAACCAAGATGATCAGGTGTATCATGAAGTGCATCCAAAGCGCTCCGAAAAGTTCCAAGCCCTGTATATCGGCGTTGACGATTTGCACTCTAGAGATGAAGGATGCCATGGTGAAAACCTTACCCGAGGTTTTATTGGCTTTGACGAAGATGTCTCCTACTAATCACGTTGCTGTTCCCGTTTTGGAGTTTCTGTCTAGTAAGTAACCCTTTACGAGTAAGTAAAGTATACGCTTTGATATATTCAACATGAATATGAACATTTAAAAAAATATAAAATACACTATCGGACAAAAGTAGAGCAACACTTCCAGAAATATTTGCAAATACCGATTTTAAAATTATAAATACATGATAATGTAAACAAATCCACTAAGTTTTAAAACTACAAAGTAGGCTATGATTATCAATGTCAACAAAAATTTTCGCAATCAAAACAAATGATTTTATTTTGACGTTTAAGTTTAAATGCATAGTAACGCGTCAAAAGTAAAGCAACATTCAAATAATTTGTTCAAAAGAAGGGTTTTAGCAAAAGTAAAGGGATAAAATAATTGTGTAAGGTGATTTTTATGTTTTTTTGAACATTTCTGTGTAAGATTAATCAAGCTGAGAGGAATTCCAATTTCAAAAGACTTGAAGCAAAGAGTGAATGGATTCATGGAAGGTAACAAACAAGCCGATATTTCAAGACAGTTTGAGTTACCCCGGTACACTGTGTCCAAAATAATATCATCGTATAATGAGAGGAGACATTTAGAGAAGTTGCCAAAATCGGGAAGGCCAAGGAAAACATCAGTAATGACTGACAGACGCATCAAAAAGGATTTCCCAAAATGATCCTGAAGTTCGCACCTCGAATTATTGCCGAAATTCCAGATATTACGGTTGGTATATGAACAGTACAAAGAAGGTTAGTAGACGCAAAGTTATTTAGTAGACGTCCACCAGCTAAAAAGCCGTTATTTTCAATAAGAAATAGAGCACCAAGGTTGGCATTTGCACGCCGGCATTTAAACTAAACCGTCAATGACTGGAAAAAAGTTCTATTCAGTGCTGAAACGCGCTACAAAATATTCAATTCTGATGGAATGAGGCGTGTGAGGCGACCAATCAATACAAGGGTTAATCCTAAATACGTAACACCTACAATTAAGCATGGTAAAGGGGTGTTTGTCATGGAATGGGGTAGGCCCTATGCACTTTATTAATGATACGATGGACCGATTTGTTTATAGGGATATCATGCAGAATGTTATGCTTCCTTATGCAGAATGGGAAATGCCATTGCGTTTAGTTTTTCAACAGGACAACGATCCAAAACATTCTTCACAAGTTGTTCAACAGTGGTTTCGGGAAAATAATGTTCGTGTTTTACAGTGGCCAGCACAATCCCCAGATCTTAACCCCATTGAGAATCTCTGGGAAGAAGTAGAACATCGTATTCGTACCCAAATGTTTCCAAATAAACAATCTTTAATAAATAAAATTAGTGAAGTTTGGACAAGTCTTCCCGAAAATGTCATTAAGAAGTTGATTGCTTCAAGGCCGCACCGTTGTCAGCAAGTAATTAATAATAATGGATATTCTATCAATTACTAATGTATTATTTTCAATTGTTTTTGTTGTTAAATGTGTTAAATATTTTTTGTTGAACTAAAGTAAAATAAAATACTGTTAAATACAATTTGTTGCTCTACTTTTGTCGCCCCTATTCTTATCAATTTTTATAATCATTAATATTTACGGTTCTTAATTCACTAATGATTAAAAGTGCACCAAAATGTACTGAAATATTACTTTCAGTGTAAGGATAGTGTGACATTAAGCTTAGCCAAAAATCACAACCCAATATTTTTTTTTATTCAAACATGAATAAAATTGAACTTTGTTGCTCTACTTTTGTCCGATAGTGTATATAAATAAGTTTTTTTCTGGTTACAAAAATATTATACCGGGTGATACGAAGAAAAGAGGGAACACTTAATAACTTTTTTACTTTTATGTACTTTTACTTACTGTATTTTCTACTTTTTGTTTTATACTCATAGAAAAAATATTTTTTTAAATTTTAAAATAGGGTGCCATAAATGCGTTCAAAGTTTTAATTTTGAATTAAGTAATCACGGAAAAATAGTTTTCATTGCATTTTATGACTTAATCTTTTACACGCCTATTTAAACTCTTCAAACCAATAATTTTGACATTTACATTATTTTTTTAAATACCACATTATTGGGAACAACCACTTTTGAAATGCGATTTCTTTCTCACAATAATTTGATATGATAATTTTTTAAATCGGTTGATAAATAAGCCCATAAGAAGAAAAAAACTAACTTACAAAAATAAATGAACAGGAAGCATTGTAATGACACTCCTGCATATTTGTTTCAATATCATAATACTACATATTTTCTTTTAACATTTATCTAACATAGCATAGGTACACACAAACGGTAAACAAACAGAAAAAATAAAACTGTTTACATGTATGGTTTGAAACGATCACCTTCTTGTCGAATGAAAGTACGTATGTGCGGGAATATAGCGTACAGTATATCAACTTTTTCTTAATTGGTGAACATTTTAAATATTAGTAAATTTATTTAAATAACAAATAATAATTGCGCTTAACAAGGTGTCATGTATTATGTCAATTGAAAAATAAATGAAGAACGCGTCAAAACGCAACCATTCAAGAAATTAAAGCCTTCTATGCTATTTTTAGTCATAGCCGATTTTACACGTGTCAAGCAGCTAAAGCAAGTTACTAAATTTAGTTACTTGTATGGTGTAAACAACTTGATTTAGTACTTGCGCAAGTACCTAATTTAGTAAGATGTTTAGTGAAGTAAATAGAAACAACTTCTATTTACTTGAGCAAGTTGTCTCCCCACCTTTGCTTTTTAGAAACTAAAAATACCGCCGACTAAACAAGTGTAGACGGGTTTTTTAGTCGAGTTCATAAGTACAGACTGCGACGTTGATTTTTCTTTTATTTGTGGCGTGTTTTAAAAATGTCTCGTTGGAGTGAAGAAACAACAATAAAATTTGTAGAAGAGTATCGAGAAAGGCGATGCGGGACTCGGCGTATAAGGAAATTGAGGAGATCATGGGAATAGAAGGATTCGGAGTGCCTGATCAAGAACAAAATACGGGCGTTGAGGTCAACTTATTCTCAAGAAAAAAAGAAAATAAGGGACTCTATGAAGTCAGGAGCAGGATCGGAGGATATTTATGTCCCCAGTGTAAAATGGTTTTAGGAAATTGACACATTTTTACGTAACGTAGAGGATAATAAGAGGCCTACGCAGGATAATTTCAATGTAAGTGTATTGTAGTAGTGTTCATATTATAAGTAATTAATCCAATATACGTGTTTTCCTGTCCCGTAACCCGTAAGTATCAATTTGTTTATATAAAACCCTATAGAAAAATAATAGAAAATCATTTCCTTAAACTCTCTTATCATAAGAAAACACGTATACCGAACAATAATTTCCATATTATATTATTTATATTAAAGTACAGTCAAAATATCATCCGTTGCTGTCATGGCAGCTCATAAAGTACTGGCAGAGTCGATCTCGTAGTTCTCTTGCATAATATTCGCAAATAATTGTGTATTGCGCAATAGGCTTTAATAATTTTGTCCACAGTTTCTGATAAGCATGCCATAGGCTTTTCAAAAATGCGAAATCTGTTAAGCAGAATTCCGAAAGCATTTTTTACTATTCGTCTTGCCCGCGAAAGGCGGTAATTGAATATTTTCTGATTTTCCGAAAGTGCTACTTTTGAATACGGTTTCATCAAATACGTTTTCAGTGCAAATGCATCGTCACCTACAATGAAACCACCATGTGGTAATAAACTATTCTTTAGGGCTTCAAATAGAGACGATTGTTGGAAAACTCCACCATCGGATTGTCTTTCAGGACATCCAACATTTATATAGGAAAAACAATAGTTGCCATCTACCAGAGCTAATAAAATAATGCTGTTAGTACCTTTATAATTAAAGAATTCACTGCCACAATTTGCCGGTGCATGAATCGTCACATGTTTCCCATCAATCGCACTGTAACATTTGGGGAAATTCCACTTCAAACGAAATCCCTTCTCAATAACGTTCCATTCTTCTTGGGACTCTGGCACCTAAAATAATATGAAATTTACTGCTGGTTGTATTATCAGTATTACCTACAAGTATTTGAGTTTGGCTAATACGGTACAAATATTTTTTTCTATTTCAGATACAACGCGAAGAAGAAGTTAATGAACAAAAACGAGAAAATGAAGAAAAAATAATGGCTGCAAGAAACGAAACGTCTCAGGTAGTACCGCAGAAAAAAAGTAGAACTACGTCAAAATTGAGGCAAGTTACTGCAGTAGTTAACGACCTAAAAAAAATAAGCGAAACTATGACACATGAACCTGCCAATGAGCATGAATACATAGATTTTGGTCGCAGTGTTGCTGCACAATTAATGACGTTAACTCCTCTTTCCGCCATACAAGCACAGGAACGCATTTAGTCTGTTCTGACAAGTTTTAAACTACAAGACCTCCAGGCCCAGAGTAATCAGTACGACACATATGCAGTAGTGCTCACGCCTCATCTTCCATCTATACACCACTGCAGTCGCCTACATATTCCGACATGCATTCTTCGCATAGCGATGGATTCACAAATATAACTCGTGCAGAATCAGTTGCCGATGATATTGTACGATCACAGATAATAGCAAAAGCTTTTTCCAACATTTAACATGTTTTGTTCATCAACAACTTTTTCGTAATAAAAATATTTAAAAATAATACCTTTATATATTCTTTCAGACTTTCATAAATAGCATCACACACCTCGGGTATAAATTTGGAGATTGCAGGTGTTGACACACGAAATAACCTCTGCAAAGTTCTATAACTATTTCATGTGGCTAAATAAGACAATATATCAAAATGTTCTTTAGACATCCTCAGCCAATTTGTATATTCTGGTAAGTCTTCAGCTGCTAATTCTCTTATTAAAGTAGATGAAGTACCATATATTTCACCTCGACTTAGCCATTTTCTCACCCAGCAACGTTTCTTTTTGATTTTGTTCATTTCTTCTGCAAGTATTTCGGATAACTCGCCACATTCCGCACTGTTGCACGCGTAACTTTTCCGGCCATGTTTTATCAACACTAAACAACGAATCATGTAAACGCTCACAAAAACAAAAGGACTAAATTTTAGCTACTTGCTTTAGCTACTTGACATGTGCAAATTCGGCAAAATGTGTTTATTGATGTGACTTAGTTTTTGTTTCCTTATGGACTTATTTATCAAGCGATTTAAAAGATAATCATATCAAATTATTGGGAAAAAGAAACCGCATTTTAAAAGTGGTTGTTCCCAATAATGTGGTATTTAAAAAAATAAAGTAAATGCCAAAATTAATGGTTTGAAGAGTTTAAATAGGCTTGTAAAAGATTAAGTCATAAAATGCAATGACAATTTTTTTTTTCGTCATTACTTAAATAAAAATTAAAACTTTGAACGCATTTATGGCACCCTATTTTAAAATTTAAAAAAAAATTCTATGAGTATAAAACAAAAAGTACAAAATAGAGTATCATTGTTTTCAGAATATTATTTTTTATCGAAATACGTAATAATATACCCAGTGTCCGATTTAAAATAAGGAAGTTAGTGTCATTTCCTGTTAAACCGGAAGTGACAGAAGACAATAGAATATGTCAAAAAAAGCTCTTATAACTATTTTATCGATATACCGAATTTCATTTGTTTATCTTGAAAAGTAATAAAGTTATTTAGTGTTCCCTTTTTTGTGTCACCCGGTATATTGCAGTGCTAAAACTCATTTAGATTTACTATACTAATAATAATTGCTTTAACGATCATGAAGTTGAGTCGTCTTCTGAATCTCAATCGTCAGAACCAGTTCAACAGGAAATGCGTGAAGAAGAACTAAAGCAAACAGCTGCAATATATTTATTAGTCACCTGTAACTAAAATACTAAATAAAAATACTAAAGTATTAAAGAAAATGATAGACCACAATTATTGTCATTGCTTCTTGATTCGGCAAAGTTGGATAGAAGCGTCAGTACGATTAAAGAACTTGAAAGGTATATACAAGCAGTTGAAAGAAAAGATTGAAGATGACAAAATACATAGGGTTACTATTCTTGAACGAATGATGTCTGTTGTGTTCTTTTTGGCCGACAAAAATTTATAGTTTAGGGGAAGCTTTGGATGTGAAATGCTTTGCACTCCGAATAGTGAAAATTTTTTGAATATATACAGGGTGTCCCATAAATAATGCTAAATAATTTAAATGCAAATACCTTTTAAAAAAAAATTGAGGTTAAGTTAAATTTTTCTAGAGCGAAAGTCAAAGAAAACCAAGATGCAGGGTGATAAACTAAACGTAATTTTTTTTTAAATTTTGGCCATAAATTTAGTATTGATTTTTCCTTTTTGACAAAATTTGGTCATCCGGTTTTTTTCTATGTGGCAAATCTTAAAATTAACCTTTTTTAAAATTATGTCACAGAGTGCCACCAGCAACATTTTATGCATTGTTCAAATAGTTTTGCTTAAAAAAGGTACACTTCAAAAATCTCGCTACGATTCACTCTTTTAGAGATATTTACATTTAAAGTTTTCAGTGTGCTCAAGATAAAATTTTATTTTTCTACTTCAGTTCAAAATATTTGTTAAATAGGCTGTGCCTGATAAGATGAATTATTATAAATGCCATTGTCACTGTCAGGATTTATGTTCTTGTCACTTACTTTGATGAGTGGTTATAAAAATTGAGACTCGCACATTTAGTAACCTTATCTATTACCTTTTATTGTTAGTTTTTTTATTTATTGATGCTTATTGAGTATAACGTGGAAGTCGAAGACCTTGGCCCGTACGAAGACAGGCTTAATTTAATCCATTAAATTTTTGCATATACATGAAATTCATGGGAAAAATATAATTTCGAAATTAGCAATTATTTTTTAATATTTAGCGATTTTTCAGTAAGTAATTTTAAAATGTATTGAGACAAATGAAGGTGATGCCTATCATTTACTGGAAAATATTCATAATTTTTATTTTAAATTTATGTTTTGTATTTTATTATTCATTCGAATTCTAATAAGGCAATTTAAATAATTTATGAATGTTTTTTTTTGAATGCTGAAAAATCCTAAAAATCGTCAAAAACCATAAAAAAATCCATCAAAAAAATATAAAAAAAAATCAAAATGTTGCTGGTGGCGCCCTTTATGATAACATTTAAAAAAAGGTTAATTTTAAGAACTGCGATATAAAAAATCATTGTCCAAATTTTGCTTAAAACGAAAACTGATGCTAAATTTTTGGTCAATATTCAAAAAAATTACACTAAGTTTATCACTTTCAGACTAGGAAAACTTAACCTCATTCTTTCTTTAAAACGAATCTGTTGTTAAATTATTTACCAGTATTTATGGGACACCCTGTATAGTTTAACTACTTAGAAAATTTGAACTTGTCTGCAAGTCGGTGTATTGTCATTAAGAGACTAATATTTATTATTTTAACTGATCCAAAACGAGTTTACTGAGTTACTTGGAAATGAAGTGCGAAACTAAATTTTAAGTCTGGTTAAATCATCCAAATATTAATACGATCTTATTATAATACGATCCTATTGAATTGCATATCCAATGTTAGTCACGAGGAATAATTATCTTTGACATTGCGCTTATTGTAAAATTTTGCGCTTATTGACATTGTGCTTATTATTTGAAGTTCACGTAAGAGAATATTTCGTAGCTTACAAGCCGGTAACAGTTTAATGGCAGTAGGGAGAGCATTACAGAGTTTGGGACGATAGAAGGAAACCCCACACTTAACCTTTTGTATCTTATGAAAATCTGTATATACAGGGTGTCCCAAAAATCAAATCATCAAAAATCATCAATCAATCAAAAATCATTGCCCGATCAACATGGTTTTATGGAACGAAGAGCATGTATCACTAATTTATGTTGTCTTTCCGAATACATATGTCAAGCCCTAAACAACAGAAGTCAGGTGGATGTTCTGTACATGGATTTTTAGAAGGTTTTCGATCAAGTAGATATCACTATTTTATTGATAAAACTTTATTATCTGGGTTTCTTTGAAAATATATTATAATTATTTTCTTCGTACCTTCTAGACCGAATGTAGTTTGTCGACATCGACGGTTTTCGCTCCAATCAATACATCATAAGATCTGGTGTTCCACAGGGTGCAAACTTGGGAACGCTTCTTTTTTTGGTGTTTATCAATGACCTTGCACTGACTATTTTATGTCTTAAACTGCTTTTTGCAGACGATTTAAAAATTTATAGAAAAATAGAAACCATATCTGATTGCGAACTGCTTCAATCTGAACTAAATAATATATATGACTGGTGTCGGAATAACAGACTTTTTCTTAATGTGTCAAAGTGTTTTCAGGTAACTCTTTGTAGAAACAAAAATTTTATTCAGCATAATTATTATGAAATACAAAATTTTCCTTTCACTAGGTGTCTTAAAATTAAAGATTTGGGTGTTACTTTTGACCAAAATGTCAACTTTAAAAAATCATATCCATAATAAAGTTGTAGCAGCATCCAGATCTCTGGGTTTTATAATTAGAAATTGTCGCAATTTTGATGAAGTTAGGGTGGTGCAGTTCTTATACTGATCATTTGTTCGCTCCAAGCTTGAGTACGCTTCAAATATATGGCAACCAGTATATCAGGTGGAGATTGATAAAATTGAGTCAATTCAGCGTAGATTTTAAACATATTTAATGTACAAGACCGATGGTGTTTATCCAGCAAGAGGAACATGTCAAGATATAATGCTTGCACGTTTTAACATGAAAGCCTTAGCCGACCGCCGCCGCCGTGTGGTAGCGGCCGTGGTCTTTTTATATAAGTTAGTTAATTATAAAATCGACTGTAGCTCATTGTTAAATCAAATTTACTTTGTTGTTTCCAGATTAAACTCTAGAAACTCTCGAACATTTCAGTGTAATAGAGCAATAAATAACATTTTTATAAGGTCGCTGATTTATTATATGTGTAACTTATTTAATACTCTTTGTAACCACAACTTGGACCTCTTTGTTGCTTCAATGTCTTTCTTAGTAGGATTTTTTAATCAATAATCTTAAATCTTGAATTTCTCTTAGAGATTTTGTAGGTAGGTAATGCTTTGAGTAAATGTATGTTTTCTAAAATTTTTATTAACTTACAAGCCTCTTCCATAACTTTTCCTTTAGCTTAATATTATATTGTATTATTTAATTTTAAACCTTAAACCTGTTGTACACAATTCTTTCTGTATTTCCTGTAAGTGGGTGACTGTTGGAAATAAAAGCCTTATTATTATTATTATTATTATTATTATTATTATTATTATTATTATTATTATTATTATTAAAAGCCTTATTATTAAAATCAACGATAAGCCGAAAACTGGCAATAGACCAGGTGCTCAGGGATTTAAAAAAAAATATTTAGAAAAATCTATCTTGAGTACTTGTAAAATTATAGGCATTCATAGAAAACCGAAAAAAAATTACACCTATTGTCTTTTTAGTACTGTGCTTACCAATTTTTGAATTTCTTAAGATTTTTTTTTTTAAGATAACCCTGAAAAACACTTCGATAAATTACCAAACTAAATTCAAGCACAATTGTTCACATTTTTAAGAAATTATCAGATTTTTGCTGTGTTGAAAATTGTGCCTTTTGACCATCATTTTCTATGAATGCCTATAATTTTAAAAGTACTCAAGATAGATTTTTTTTAATATTTTTTTTAATCCCTGTGCACCTGGTCTATTGCTCGTTTTCGGCCTATATTGATTTTTGGGACTCCGTTTATATGTTCTCTGTTTCTGGTAAAATGAACATGTAATTTTTGTGTGTGGAGTAATCACTAATATCTTGTTTAGTATGTACCAAACTGTGTAATATATAAATACTAAGTACATTTAAATTTTAAGATTTATGTACATGTTTTTACAATCTTCTCTGTAATGCAATCTACCCATCACTCTTACAGCTTTTGTTGTATACTAAAAATTCTTTTCATATGTGGAGAATGCCCCTCGGCTAGTATTGCATATGAGATCCTAGACTCCACGAAAGCATAATAGACCACCAGGTCACATAAAGCATACACATATGAGGTCAACTTTCCACAGCGCTTTTCTATGTGATTGGTCCAAGTTAGCCTACTATCTATATGCACTCCCAGAAAACGAACATATTCAGAATTATTTAGACCTTCCAAATCTCTCATTGAAAAATAAAGTTTTTCTATTTTAGAATCGTTTTATGTCATTTGGTTACAATTAAACCATTTTGTGACCAATGATTGTGTCTTCTCCATAGCCTCCACATTGTGTATTTCTGACAAGGCCGTCTTTAATACTGTAGTGTCATCCGGAAAAAATTACAAAACTTTGATCCGGATCAGAACTAAGGTTGGGTTATATTATACTTAGTTATATATCAGTGTTTTGGTCTTATTAGTATATTATGCGTTAGACAACCGATTCTCTCAAATATCAAAATTTAATGATACATGGTCCCAAAGAGAGATTGTCAAATTTAGGAATTTTGTCCGTTTACAATAAAATTGATTAGGACTTAAATAATTTAGACGTAATAAAAAATGGGCAAGTCTAAAACGAGGAAGATTGCATGTTAAATATTTTGCTTAAGCTGAGACCTATTTCCATAAAGTTTAGTTAAATATTATATTTTAGTATAATGTACAAAATTTATTAGAATGGAAAAAGTGCAATAAATATTTTTATACTTCATTAGAAGCAAAACTTTTTAATCTTTTTTGAGCTTGCCACCGACAATTTTTTTTTCACTACCAGCGAAATTTTTAAAATGTAATAAATAAAATAACATAATAATTAAACATAACGTATAATAACGTAATAATAACCCCAGGAAGAGCACGCCATCACGAAAACTGGCACCACCTTAAAAAACTTGCCAAGTGGTGGTCGTTGAATGTGAAATTAAATGTGGTAATCATAGTCCCAAATGCAAAATATAAAAATCAAAACTTATTAAACAATACTTTTCATGATATTATTCGTGTTTATGTTCATTAGTAGTAGAGGGTAGAGAAGAGAAGTATACAAAAAATATTGGTATGTTGAAAATTTTAAAATGCTAGTGAATGCGCTTGCGTTTACTTTAAGTACAAAACAATTACAATCTAAGTGTTATATCAAAATGGTAATGGCAAAATAAGGTTTTTTTTTAATTTCCATATTAACTTCATATTTTAAATTGATTCTCGCACCAATATATTGAGAACATTTCTCTCAGCATCTAAGAAATATTTTTACATAATAAAAAACACTTTTAAATATTATTTAGCAGCTTAATTTAGGTGTTAAGCAAAGAACAGAGCATATACGATATGCATTACTTCTTTATATGTTGGTTTACCATAAAAAAATTGGAATTGAATTGGCAATTCTTATAGCGATAACCCAGCTCCCAGCCCTTTTTACGAACTTCGTAGCGGACGAATACATCCGTGTCTTCGCCGTGGCCTTGCCCTTCAGCAATCCCTTCAAATTCAACCACTACATCGTCTCATTGGCACACCACGTTATAGCGGTTTGGTTTTTAAAGTGTCGCCTCACTTTTAGAAGGGATTTCGTCAGATTCATCATTAACGTGAGTCCGGCCTCCGGTTATAACGAAGCAATACGGTCCTAATAAACGTTATTTGTAGGGCTTAAAAACGAACCTTCAGCCACCGTTCGATCAAACCAGACCCTCTGAGGAATCCCTTTATTCGAAACTAGATTTTGCCAGTTTAAATCATGACAGTTCCGACCGGAAACGTTCGTCAAGTTTAACAGAACAAGGTAAGCTCTTAAGATGTGGTTTTTAGCAACAGTTTATAAGTTAAAGTAGGTTCTAGAAGAAGAGACGATAGTGCGGTGGCGGTCCGCATGGATAAGGGCCTAATGAAGAGAAGCCAGGCGGCAAATAAATTAATTTGCAACTTTTATGAGGAATTAAACGAGACTTGTATCGATTTGATGGCCAGATATGCATTTTCTCCTTGCAGTGCCCTACCAAAAAGGTAAGAACCATTTTTCTTTATCGATAATTCCTGTTAAAACATTAAAAATTAGGTTGCCTGGAGCGGAATTTTTACTAGACGGAGGCCAATCGATGACTTGGCTGGTAGGCAACAAACTGGTCACGGTGACCACCAGCGGTTGCTCCCAGAAAATCTTAAAGCAAGGCCTGTGCGATAAGTGTTGGAGCATGTGCAACACCAAAACCGATAAGAGACTCTTGACCGCCGGTAAAGCTGGAATCGTTGCTTTTACGTGTGTGTTATAGTTGCTTTAATTACCAACAGGTAGCAGCAGTAGTACAGAGCCCAGCAGACAAAACTCTAACGAAAAATCCAACAATTCGGTGGGGTCGCCGCAAGAAGAGTGTGCCAACAAGTTGGGCGAGGAGTCCGTAGCCGGTAAACTTCAAGAAATGTTTAAGACTACAGAAAAAAAAGAGGATAAATATACTTGTTCTTGTTGGTGCCAAGGGTGGGCAGAGATATTTATCAGAAGGCCCACAGGTAAATATTTTTCAAAAAAATTCTAAGCGCTTAAAACCATAATTTTAGGCGATATGTCTTGGGTAATGCGAATCCAGAATGATATAAGTCACTCGCATTACTTCACTGATTTTCCATTTAACGAATTATCAACGCTGTATATGCCCTCGTTGTACGACGAGCCTCAGAGACCTCTCTTAGTGAGGCAGGACACTTTTGACGATAATCACAGTAATTGTGAAGATGAGGCCGTTAGTGGGCAAGGTAATCCCTTAAAAAGTAAAGAATTTTCAAATAATTTTAAAATTACAGGTTCCCCCAAGCAAATCCCTTCCAGACAAAACTCTCAAGATAGTATCGAAGAGGAGAACGACGAGATCGTTTACGAAGACGGGACAAAAGCGAGAAATCCGGTGCGCAGAAGCAACTCAAGCCCCGAAATGTCAGCGGGTAATAAGTAGAACTGCGTTAAAAATTATTTGAATTAATAGTTTTAACTTTAAGGTTGGAAAAACCCTTTTCACAAACTCAGTTCGTCTTCAACATCCTCTGAAGGCGACAGTACCGACGACAAAAAGGGCAAAATGTATTCGAAAGATATGAGAGTCAGTTGTGAAGCGATTCCCGAAGAAATTGCAGGTATTTTTAATAAATAATTTGTTTTTTTTGTATGTAAATGAATGAATTGATTATAATTTGAAACATGTTTAAATTTTTTAGGTAGTCCACCCCAATCTGATTCCCAACAACCGTTGACTACTGCACCCCATCCCTCATTGTTAAGCTACCACAGTTTCCCGGGAGTCTCGTCAGAGGCGTCCCAGATCGCTCCGAAACAGTTCCAGACAGTGCCGCCCTCTCCCGCCCTCCAGAGCGATTCGTTTACTAGTCGTCCCACCACTTTACCGACCGCTTTTGGTTCTTTACAGCCGGTTACCGGAAAACCGCCCCAGAGTCCCACCCAAACCAGTCCCAGATTGGCCAGACACGTGAATAAAGGTTTGTTTGGTTTGATTTTTCTGTTCTAGGGAGCGATTTTATTATTAGAAGTAATAATAATTTGTTAATTTTTTTTGTTGGGTCAAAAAAAAATACTTTAGACGATCGATTTATATATTTTGGTCGACGATTATGCTTAGGACTCGAAATATAAATATCTAAAATATACACGAAAACACAAATGAAATTATACATTTTGAGATAATTACATTTTTGTAAAATATTTGGTGAGAGCACAGTGCCTCATTATTTATGCAGAAGTAGCATAAATATAGGGTGAGTCTTCCATTTTTTCTACATGTAACAAAGTGATAAACCAGGCTGTTTTTACCAATTTTAAGTGGACAAGTTCTGTATGGTCTCAAATACAATAGGTCGTAAAATTCGGAACAATGGTTTCGAGTTCATTTTTATGATAAACGGGTTGCCAGTGTCGTCCCGACTATGGATATTGATTTTAATTTTTAAGTTAAATAATTATCTGTTATGAAAAATTTATAAATAATGTTGGATTTTATCTATTATCTATCAGATAAAGATTTTTAGAAAAAGTATGGTTGCTAGGCATAACCTATATTTATTAAATTAACAAGAAACATTTCTTAAAAGCAGAAAAGCCTCATTATAAAACTATGGCAAATAAAATGAAATATAAAAATTTGATTAATACCGCAATTTGATTGTTTTTTAAATGTTTAAAAAATTTTAATACCAACCGATAAAAAATGCAACTCTCCAAACATATCTTGTCATTTATAAGAAAGGTACATAAATATAAGGATCTTTTAATTTATTAACCATATTTACATATATTACAATAAAAATATTTACGAAATATACAAAAAAAAAAACAATTTATAAATCACACATTTCATTACTCTCATCGCTTTCATCCGAATCAGACATTCTCACTGTTATAACTAAGGGTTCCACAGTTTCTTCTAGAAGATTATCGAGGGTCCACATCTTTTCTTCTTCTTTTATAGCATGATTCACAGCATTGCTCCAGTTTTCTTGGGTAACGTTATCCACTGCTGCTTTCAGAAGTTCTCTCACATCTTTCAATTTAAAGGTTTTATTATTTCTAGCCACAAATCCTTTTACTTGAACCCAAATTAACTCTATAGGATTTAATTCACATTTCTTTTTCGGTAAGCCAGTTTCTTATTTCCCCTTTTCGCCAGCAGGATGATGTTAATTTTTCTATTAATCTTAAATGGTAGCTGGCATTGTCTATAACAATAATTGAATTTTCGGGAATTGACTTGATCATTTCGGAAAAATAATCTTCAAAAACATCAGCGTGAAATGCTCGTGATAATCCTTAGTTGACTTCGAATCGAATTCAAACAGACCGCCATTTAAAAATCCTTTATAGGTCCCAATATGTGTAATTATTAATCTGTGGCCCTTACCAGAAGGAGACTTCAAGCCAGTCGATAAACCTTCTAAAAAAGCCTGACGGGAGCTTCCAACATTTTTATCCTGCCAGCACTTGCTCACGGTGTGTCCTTCGTTAAGCCAGGTTTCATCCAAATAATAAATGTTTCTTCATTCCTTTCGATACTCCTTAATTTGCCTTAAATACTTTCTTCTCCAACAGACTAGTTCTATTAAAATAAATTTTCTATTTTGCTTTTGCCAAGAAAAATGTAATTCGTATAAAATTTTCCATAATTTTTGTCTTCCCATTTCTGGTACATTTTCGTCTTCTTTTATAAGTGTCAAAATTTTGTCGATAGTTGGGATTTCATTCTTAAAATAAAATGAATGTACTGTCCTCCTGATGATATGCTTTGCTGTCTCATCAACTGCTATCGGCTTCCTACCGGCAGTTTTCTTTACACTCTTCTTGGGCAAGTTCTCACGGTTTTCAATTTTTCTCTCACTAAGACGTCTGTAAATTGTTGCTTTACTTATGCCTGTCATATTGGCACATGTAGAAACTACATTTCTAACAGTACTTAGAGGCATTTGATGCAAAAGTGCATAATGTACGTTTAGTAGTATAGCCCTTGCTTTAAAATCTAAAACACCTTTACACACTACGGGGCTAAACTTTGACATTCTTACAACAAATGCGTAACAATACTGAAAAATAAATTAAGTTTTTAGGATATATCTACATTATATACCATAAAATATAACTACCTGTTTGCATTTAAGATTGCACAATTTAGGTACCTATAATACTTATACCTCCATATTTACCTACCTAGACAATATCTACTTATAAGGGTTAAAAAGAACTTGTTCATTAGGTACTTAAGTAATTCAAAGAATGTATGGCTAAAATTGGCCTATTTCTTGCACTATTAAATAAACTTAACAAATGAAAACATTCAGGTCTTAATGTACTTGAAAAGTGGGACACAATGGTTTACAACCGTTTTATGGCTATCGACCCTTTCGTGTGCTCCTACGGATTAAGAAATGGACTATAATACTCAATTAAAAGTAAGTTTTCTTCAGTCTAATTTAAGTATTTTGCATAAAGTTAACTCTTCTGAAGAATTGATTATTATGGTAAAACACAACTAAAATTTAATAAAAAACTGCCATTTAACACAATTTATTAACTTTTTAAATGTTAAAACATTCAAAATAAAAACACTGCATATACACTTACATACAGGGTGTTCATTTGAAAACTTCCCACCACGGATTCATCGAAAACCACTGTTTAAAAAAAAAACGCC
Organism: Anthonomus grandis grandis; assembly: GCF_022605725.1. Classification (NCBI taxonomy): domain Eukaryota; kingdom Metazoa; phylum Arthropoda; class Insecta; order Coleoptera; family Curculionidae; genus Anthonomus; species Anthonomus grandis. The sequence continues at coordinate 33,014,291 of NC_065546.1, forward strand.
GAAATACGTCAATTGTCAAGGGGGACAACTTTCTAACCTAAAATTACTTCACCTCCTTTCACCCTCTGCCCCCTAGGGTCATCCCCTTAAAAATTTTAAATGGCAAGGGGTATCGAGTAATAGCTTGTTTAAAAGGTCTTTCAAAGTCTTTTATTTTGACGTTTGATTTTTTTTAATAGGTCGATTCGTTTTCGAAAAAATTAGAAAAACCTTTGTTTATTTTAATTTGTTTAAATAGAAAATAAAAACATGAAAATATCAGTTTTTATTTCAATAAATATTCAAAATGTTGCCCGTTAGGGTTTGCCAAATCTACAATTCGTTTATAATTTAAAACGGAAACTACCAACATAAACAGCAATTCCGAAGATTAGACGTGGAAAAAACTAAATAACAACCTGAATTTTTTTCCGCATTCTTTTCATCAACACAGATATCTTGGGCGACCTGTATTTATTGTTATACCTGCTTAGTTATTTATAGTTGCTAAGGAAAATAAAGAATTTATTTTGCCTTCAGTTACATTTGGAATAGTGAAAATTTATTTGTTGAATTGAAGATTTTACTTCCAAAATGGTTTATACACTAGCCGAGAGAGTGGAAATTATTCTAATTTATGGTGCCCAAAATCAATGTGCTCGGCAAACTGCTGTCACGTTTAACGCCAGACATCCGGAGAAGATAACTTCGCATAGGTATGTTTTGGACCTTGTTACTAAGTTTACTGAAACTGGATCTGTTGCAAATAAAAAACGTGATCATCGGCGAATTTTGGATGAAGCCGCTCAAGTTGAAGTTTTGGGTCATTTTGGAATAAATCCTAATACTTCATTACGCAAAATTGTTACTGGTATTTCATTAGGCTCTGTTCACACAGTTACCAAACTTCATAAATTTCATCCATTCAAAATGAAAATATTGCAAGAGTTAACCGAAGACGATTTCGATAGGCGAGTTGAGTTTTGTGAAAAAATGATTGAAGCGATTAATGATAATACTATTCATGTAAAGAATATCTGCTTCAGCGATGAATGCATATTTTATCTAAAAGGATTTGTTAATAAGCATAACTGTAGATATTGGAGCAATGAAAATCCTCATGCATTTGTAGAAGGGCATACCCAGTACCCTCAATAAATTAATGTGTGGGCAGGCATTTTAGGAAATAAAGTGATTGGGCCATTATTTATTAACGGAAATTTAAATGGAGACATTTATTTGGATATGTTGGAAAATACCATCAATCCTCTTATCACTGAATCCATTGAAAACCAAATCGATGATGATGAAAACCCTATACTTGATGAGACTAAAATATATTTCCAGCAAAACGGCGCTCCTCCTCACTATGTTCTTCGCGTTCGGCAATGGCTAGACGACGAGTTTCCAGATAAATGGATAGGGCGAAGGGAGCCTATAGAATGGCCTGCTAGATCTCCTGATATAACGCCGTTAGACTTTTTTCTATAGGGTCATTTGAAATCTATTGTGTTTACTCCCCAACCTGAAAGTTTGGATCAACTTCGTCAACGCATCATCGACAGCTGCCATGATATCCCACAACATGTTTTTGAAAATGTCCGTCAGGAATTTGAACATCGCCTATATCATTGTTTGGCCAAAAACGGGCAACATTTTGAACACTTATTGAAATAAAAACTGATATTTTCATGTTTTCGTTTTCTATCTGAACAAATTAAGATAAACAAAGATTTTTCTAATTTTCTCGAAAACGAATCGACCGATTAAAAAAAATCAAACGTCAAAATAAAAGACTTTAAAAGACCTTTTAAACAAGCTATTACTCGATACCCCTTGCCATTTAACATTTTTAAGGGGATGACCCTAGGGGGCAATGGGTGAAAGGGGGTGAAGTAATTTTAGGTTAGAAAGTTGTTCCCCTTGACAAACCTTTTGACGTATTTCGACGTTTTTTTTTAAACAGTGGTTTTCGATAAATCCGTGGTGGAAAGTTTTTAAATGAACACCCTGTATATTGTAGATCATCTTCGTTATTAATAATAATTGTAAAACTTTAATACTAACGAATAAGTATACAAATTTATAGAATTTTCATGGTCTATAGAGATAAATTAGGACAATCTGCTGCTGCAGCTGTAAGACAATCGTCTTTCAAGCAACTATTCTTTTTTTACAGTTTTTGGAGAGGAACAAAATCAAAACATTGATAAGTTGTATATTGTTATAAATTGTTAGGATAAATAAATATACCTCGCAACTCACATAGTGTAGGCATCTTATATTATGTACAAGATGCTCTTAATTTTTTATATTGCTAATTAATTAGCATGAAGTTTTGTACTATAGTCGGCACGCTTTACCCTAACACATAAGTAATAAAAGTTCCCCGGTTAAGAAACCAGGGGCTCTCAAACTATTTTTTAATATATATTTTTATAAGATTTTTTTTAAATTTGATGGGTATTAGTATTAATTTCTATGGGTGTAAGTAATAATATTTTATTTTCTACTAAAATAATAAAAAAAAGACCTAAATAAGCTAAAAAGACTTATTATATAAAAAAAAAAACGTTAAAAAATATAAACATTAAAAAATTATAATATTAAAGGAAGTTTAATCTGAAATTAAATACATTAAATTAAGTTTAGTCTGATTTTGAAGATATGTCAGTGTCGAAATATTTAGATTTATTACTACTTGAATAGTCGTTTGGGCGTATAATTAGGGGTCGTACCTCGTCTATCATTTGCTCGGTTTGATAGTTTTCGGCTATAATTTTTTCTGTGTGATTAGATTTTCTCCATGTTTCTTCCTTTATTTGATGTAAGGATTCTTTCCATAAATTAAGGACACTGGCTTCATCGGTTATCACTACATGTGAAAGTTCACACAGTACTGCCCGATTGTTCGTCTTTTTGTAATGAAATCCCAAATTCTTTAGAACTTTTGCCAAACTAGTTAAACTAATATCGCAAATTTCTTTGTTCTTTATTATTTGTAGTACGGCAGCCATCGTCACGTGTTGTTTACTTTTATACATGTTATAAATGATGGTTCTTTTTTCGCCCTTAATTGTTTGGGGTAGGGCCAGACTTTTTGGATGCCGATGGATTCTTTTATTTGGTTTGTCCAGTTCTTCTTCGTCCATATTGCAAATCTTATGTAAAGTGCTTCTTGAGATCTCACATGCATCACATGTCCGCTTCTTTACTGCCAAAACAGATGTCAATGGCTCCATGTTATTTTTTTCTTGTTTAAAATAATTTTGTACTTTTAAAACTAAATGATGTTCACCCGAAGATAGAAACCGATATTTAGCAATATGTTTGTCTTCTTTCGAATCCATAATTCAAAAATTAAAAAATCCAAAGTAAATTTAATTAATAGCCATATGATATCACTTCAAAATACCAAAAGGAATAGAATATAAGTATAGACCACCAAAGTATTAATTTGTCCAATCAAACAATTTGTCACCTTTCAGATACTTAATCCTTTTTTAACCCAATTCTACCTCTTTTTTACCTTATTAAAAGATAATAAATATTAAGTTACACTAATAAATAATAATATTAAAACAAATTATTTAAGTATAAAAAAGCATTTTCTTTAAAAAAATATTAGTAACCTTTAAAAAAATAGCAAATAATAGTCGTCCAAACCGGTACTTAATATAAATAGTGAATAATACGGCAATAACGAATTCATTGTTTACCCGGTCCACAAATACCCTGAAATAATCCGTTATGTGTTAGGTTAAAACGAGCCGACTATACTCTTATGTAGAAACTGAGGTCACGAAAAATTATTGCAACAAATAATAAAAAAAAAGTTTTTCTCAGAGGTATCCATGTTTGGATAGTTTTCGGACTTTCAACATTTTTTTTGGTGTAAAACTGGCAGTTTTTTCAGGTGGCCAAGAGCTTCAAAAGAGCTCATCTTCCTCGGTTGTATTGGACCGTAACAATCATCTCATTCAAGCCAGAGAAGCGGCCAAAGAGCGAAAAAATAGCGGAAATACGGAGAGATTGGCTGCGTTAGACCCTCACCAGCCACAAAGGAGAGATAGACTTCATACTATATCGGTTATGAGCCCTGCTAATGTTAAACCGAGGTAAGAGCCAGAATTACTTATTTACTCTTAAAATCCATCCACGGGAACTCTTTTACGTTAATTTAAAAGAATTATGAAAATATTTTGGATCCGAGTTATGTCCCAAAATTTCCATTGATTCTCTCTAACCCCTAACTAAAAAAGGTAATTAAACTAACGAACCCAGCGAAAACTGCCCTCGCTTATGATTATTGATAATATTCTTTATTTGATATAATTAACACATTATTTGATTATTGATATAATTAACTCAAATTATGTAAATATCTTCACGGGATATTGCATTATGCTTTTCAAATCTTTGGTAGCACTTGGACCTTTATTGACAAAATTTTTCTTTAAATTAGAATGTATTTGAGATACAAGAAACGTTATTATATGAATCTATTGGGAAAAAAACGCTCTTTCTTCATCTAAAATCCTTTTAAGAATATTCCAATTATTAAGTACATTTTTTTAAACAAACGTACACATTTGGTATTAAACCTAATCAAAAAATGCTCCATCCAAAACTTCCCTGACTATCGAAATAATAATTACCTAGAATCGCGTTTTGTTACCCTGATAATTCCCTGACCTCTAAGATAAGACCCCTGAGTCACTGATAATTTTTCAGATCTTTACTAACCTCACCCAAAACTGCCGTAACTACTAAAGTTCCTAATTTATCTTTAGAAACGATCCTAAGATATACTCAGAAATGTCTGTTAATTAATAAAAATTTATATTTGGTATTATTTGCACCATTATGGGTATATTGGCTTTAATTTAGAAAGTATTATATTAGTAGAGTACAAGAAACGTTTTTATATGAAAGTATTGAATAAGAAATGCTCTTTCTTTGCCTAAAACTTTTTAAACATCTTCCAATAATTTTTTAAACATTTTCTAAAGAAAAGTAAACATTTTCTACTTCCTTAAGTCCATCGTCAGGAACTGCTTTATATTAATGTAAAAGAATTATAAAACAATGTTTAGTGAATCCAGTTATGACCAAAAACGTCCACTGCAGTCTATAAAATATTTACTTAAAAAGTGCCACAATCAAGACTACCCTAAGCACCAAAGCTCTTAACCCAGAACCACATTTTATCCTTAAATCTATTCTTAGGAACCCTTTTATATTAATGTAAAAGAATTATGAAAATATCCTACGTTATACTCAGAAATGTCTGGTAATAAATAAAAACTTTGATGTTTCATACGTTTTTCAAATCTTTCTATTTGGTCCTTTGTAGCGTTTTTATTTTTTTTGTTGTTTTTATAATGTAATAATTTAATATTGTATGAATAGTACTGATCGCGACATCTAGTGTCTAGTTAAGGGTTAGCTGCTCTTCGTTTTGGATTTTAAACAATTTACTGAAATCAGGTTTTTTTTCTCTCTCTCTCTCTGAGTAACGTGATTTTTCTATCTGTCTGTCTTTGTCATTTGTCAGGTACGCCATGCTCAAGGATCAAGTTTTACGTATTGATTCGACGCATTTCGATACCGGGCTGTTGTTGCCATTGTTTTTCCTGTAATTTGAATAGTTTGCCTTTTGGGATTAGATTGATTTTCGTACTCGCTGCAACTTAAAGCTAAGCAAAGCAACGTTGTATTGTCAATTCTTGTAAAACTGGGCTTGTGTGGAATTATCCATCGAAAAGGTACCCAAAAATTGCGTTTTGGCTTCCTTGCCAAATGGTGTGGTCTTCAGGTTAAGGGGATTATTCACCCATAAATTTCTGTTTCCTGGATAACTTTTTTATTTTAAAATATTTTTTAATGCGGTTTTCACTAATGAAATGTACATATTTTTTTCAAGAGTGATAGGTGCTAGTTTTTTTAATTTCTAAAATTTTGATTTTTTATTTAAAAACCAAAAAGATAAATAAAAAAATCTTTCCATACGTCTCTAGATACATCGATTTTAGAAACATTATATTGAAAAATCATTTCGAAAAAATTAATAATAAACCTTTGAGAATGGAAATACAAAATTCAGGCATTTTTCTTACAATTTCTTAAACCGCCGATAAGTTTAGTATCATTTGGCAACAACGCACGGCCGAGCTAGCGTCAATCAAATCAAGAAACGCGCGACGCTTGTTCGGCCCGATCCGTGCAAACGGTGGCGGTGGTATCGGCTACGGGTCAACAGCAATTCAATATTATGTAAAATTGAAATTTTAATAATTGGGAGTTCACTTGAAGTATTTTATTGCGAAGGTGTTCCAATTTTGTGCACGTTGTTCTTTATACTATTAAGTTTTTTATGTTTATTTTTAAAAAATGGAAAAAGAAAAGAAGGAAAGTCAAAAGTTTATTATTTTAAACGAAAAAGTAGGAAGCCAAAAAGGATAACTTTAGACCTAGAATGGCTGCAAATATGGAGTAAGAATGCCACATTGCTTTTACTATTTATATATAAATGAAAATAAATGATTCATTTTGGAAAGAAAAAATGATAGAAAAATTTAAGATTTTTTATTTTAAATGTCTACTGCCTGAAATCATAGATCCTAGACATAATAGAGGCATGGAAATTGGAAACTGTATATCCCATTTAGAACTTCAGCTATAAATGACAATTTTTGAATTACATTTGTTTGGTTTTTCTATTTTCATTAGAATATACCACTTCGTTATATTATAATTTTCATTTTTGTACATAATTACTTACATATTTAAAAAAAAATATTTACTTACATAACTGTTTAATATTGTCTTGTGTCATGTTATTATTGTCTCTGAGACATGTTATTTTGTTTATTATTTTCTCTCTACACATCAATTTTCAAGTTATAGCATGTTGTATTTGAAAGTGAGACACAAATTTTTTTAAATTAATTGAACTTTGGGGTTTATTTTATGCCCCTTTGATGAGGCTCACGCGTGTATCTATAATTTATTCTTTGTATTCTGATTCCTAAGAACTGTTTAAGGCATATTTAAAGGTGATTAACATTTTTAAAAATTAATTTTTTTTACGTTATACGACTGATTCTACCTCTCTTTGACGAGAGCTGTATTTACAGGGTGGCTAAATGAAAACGAGACGGCGGCCATGTCGGGCTCGTAAAGATTTTAAAAAGAAAACGCTCGGACAAGTCAATTTAGATTACTAGGAGGAAACATTTTCAGAGTATAATATCACCTCCATCTATCCTTTAGCCAGGGTGGAACTAACCTCAAAAATTTTAGATGATAAACAATAAATAATAATGTTACTTAGAGGTCAATTCGACTTAATCAGAGTGAAATCGGATCATTGATTTTTAGTTTATCGTGTTAAACAAAGTAATAGTTAAAATGGTTTATACCCTACAAGAAAAAATAGAAAAAGTGAAGTTATTTTTTGCTCGAGGAAAATCGAGGAAGTATACAAGGGATTCTAAAAACTCATGATTTCCACCCCTATAAAATATATCTGGTACATGAAATAAATAAAGACGATGAGGATCATCGCTTGGAGTTCTGGGAGATAACTAGTGAAAGAGGATTATATAATCCCAATTATGTGTTTAATGTTTGTTTCTCAGATGAATTTTCGTTTTTCTTAAACGGCACTGTCAACCGTCATAATTGCCGTTATAGGTCGGACCACAATCCACACATTTATCATGAAGCACATACTCAACATCCCAAAAATTAAACTTTTGGTGTGGTTAAAAATTAAACCTTAGGTTATTACAAGAACCTATCGATCTAGCAATCACGAACATGATTGAAAATGATAATAACAAGCAATAAATTGAAGACGAGTTGATGTTTCAGCAGGATGGTGCGTCCGCTCAATATGTAATAGCTGTCCGCAGTTATTTAAATGAGAACTATCCTGATCGCTAGATTGGACGGAGAGGCTCTGTTGAATGGTCCGCGCAGTCGCCTGATCTTTCACCTCTGGATTTTTTCTGTGGGGTCACCTAAAGAGTACAATCTATGCTACCCAACCAGAGTCAATAAAAGAATTGCGCGAAAGGATTACATGCCAACAGATAACACCTGATACGCTACGAAATATGCGACATCGATTTGAACAAAATCTGTATTATTGTTAAAAATTTATTACAATTTTAAAATAGTCAATAGTTTGAGAACCGCGAAAGTAAAGTCTTTTAAACTATACTCTATTTCAGAAGTGTGTAGAACAATAAAACCTCATTAGGTATGCAAAAGTGGTACCTGGTGATCCACCAATATTTTATGCCACTACCTTAGTTGGGTATTAGTTTCAATGTAAAATTCTTTCTTTTCGTTGATTGCAGGTAGTGCCACCCGGTTTTGGGTCAATTTATGAGTTTTGCCCATTGTTACCCACTGATAAATGTACGTACTTATAATTAATGTACTTAAATGCTATTTTATTTTAGAAAGTTACTTTTGTTTAAATGGAATAATATATTTTTTTCACAAATTTATTGAACATAATATGTAGAGTAACACAGTTGAAAATGTCACTTTTGGATCTGGCACTTTTTGAACAGTGTATAACAATTTTAAATTATAATAGATTGTAGTCTTCTTCGTCATCTGACGAACTGTCATCACCTCTTGACATTATAATTAAAGGATCGACTGTCTGATCGATGAGGTTGTCAAGATTCCACATTTTGTCCTCTTGCTTAATTACATGCTGGACTGCTTTTCGCCAATTCTCTGGTGTCGTTTCCGTAATGGCTTGATCAAACAGTAGCTTAACATCTTTCATTTTAAAAGTCGTGTTTTGTCTTGCTACAAATCCTTTTACCTGCGCCCATATCAGTTCTATAGGATTTAGTTCGCAATGATATGGCGGTAAGCGCAGTACAGTTATATTATATTTTTCGGCTATATCTTCCACGGCGTATTTCATGAAACGAGTTTTGTGTAAGTTTGCTATTGCCAGCAGTTCTTTTTTTATCAAATTTGCTTCAAACGCAATACCTTTTGCAGTCAGCCAATCGATAATTTCTTGCTTTCTCCAACTTGAAGTTGGCGTCTTCTCTATTCGCCGTGAATGATAGCTTGCGTTATCCATAACCACCACCGAATTAGCCGGAAGAAATTTTATCATTTCACCAAAATAGTCCTCGAAAACGTCTGAGTTCATGTCTTCATGGTAATCTCCTGTGCGAGTCGACTCAAAGGTTAGCAGACCTTCTTTTAAAAATCCCTCTTCGCTTCCAATATGTGTGATTATAAGTCTTTTTCCTTTTCCCGAAGGTACTTTAATACCCGTAGACAGGCCTTCTATGAAAGCTTGGCGAGCACTGGTTATATTTTTGTCTTGCCACATTTTTTGGACTATATAACCTTCGTTAATCCACGTCTCATCAAGATAAAAAACTTTCTTTTGCTCCCTGCGGTACTGCTTGATACTTCTCAAGTATTGTCGTCTCCAACAAACAATTTCGTCGCTCTCCAGTAAAAGTGCTTTGCGGTTATGCTTTTCCCAGGCAAAATCCATATTTTTTAAAGTTTTCCATAAAAGTTTTCTACTTATCAACGGAATACTGTCATCTCGGCCAAGCTCCATTAAAATTTTGTCTAGGGTGGGTATTTCCTTTTTAAAATAAAAAGAGTGAACTTTTCTTCGAATTATACATTTAGCATTTTCATCAAGGACTTTTGTAGGTCGTCCTGGCTTTGGCTTGGGAGATTCCACTTGACCTGCTACTTTTCTTTCCCGCAACAATTTGAAACTGGTGGACTTTCCAATTCCACTCATTCGAGAACATTTTTCAACAATTTCTTGCACAGTAAAACTAGGGTAATCGTGTTTTATGCAATCATGTACATTTAAAATAATAACTTTTCCACTCAGCGATAGTGGAGAATTTTTAGTACATCTTTTCGTTGGACTGAATACCTCCATTTTTTAAATATTGGGATAATAATATTGTGATTACACTACAGCGTAGCAGTGACTACTAACGTTTAAAATATGATTTAAAAGTATTTATAGTCTGTATATATTACCTGACCCCATTTTTGCATGTTACAAAGCGTTAAAAGATAGGTACCTATACAAAAGGATTAAAAGTATTTATTTAGTATTTAATCTCTTTCAAAATAAAGGCATTTAATCCGTGAAAATTAAATTCATAAATTTTATAAGTACCTGCGCCTATGAACTACCACGAAATGTAGCCAAACAGAACGGAATTCCCCAGTTTATTGCTCTATACACTTCTGAAATAGAGTATAGGTATAGCCGAGAATCGAAAGACCTTTCAAACAAGATATAATTCGAGTCACTATTCCATATAAAACTTTTGAGGATATTTCCACCCTGGCTAAGGGATGTTGTGTTATGTGTGTTTTTTTCTCATATAGTTGATTTTTGTTATGATTAATTTATTTTGTGTTTTATTATCTTTATTTTTTAATTTTTATTTAGATTTTTATTTTTAGGCTGTACATTATAAATTAATTTGTAATATTAATGTAGTGTTGTTGGTAATTAAAGTACATTACTATTATAATTTATTTTTTATATTTTGATTGCTAACTAACTGTGTTAGGCATACCTGGAAGTGAGACAATTTTTGTTCAATCTATAGGGCTGCTTCTACCTTTTTTTGACGGGAGTCACTCACATGTCTCTAATTTATTATTGATATCTTGATTACTAAAAACTGTTTTAGGTACATATATTTGAAAGTGAGACAAAATTAGAACATTTTGTATTTCATTCCTGTCCCTAAATTTGTGATACTAATACCCTCCTATATAAAAGCATTTTTTATGAATAAAGTAAATCCGTCAATTTAAATACTGAATAAACTGTATTACCAGAAGAACATGAGGATATTTCGATTGAACTAATACAAAAATTTTAATGTGCGACTTATTTCTAAGTAAACGCAAAAAAGTCCAACCGCTTGCAAACTTAAAATCTACGAATCGGTTGCTTCCGATGAATCTCTGGTGACATTGACCCGTCTGCTACAAGACGAACAACGTTCTGCGTTCTTTGCTTTAGTGGTGCGGTGTTGCCAAATGCTCACCTTCCCGATAAAGCGCGTTAAATCCATTTCGGGCAAAGTCACGTGCTGATGATTGCTCTTGACAAGTTTGAATTGCTCGAGGTTGGGATTCGACCTCATAGTTACCTCATGGCGACACTAGCCATGTAAGATTACTGTAATACACTTTCTAAAAGATCCTCCAACATCTTGAGGGTCATAAACCAGATCTTATGCTCGGTCCTAAACCAAATTTTAAGTGAGATCTTCGGGCCATCCGAAGATTATCCCGAGCCATCTCAGGTGCTGTTCCCATTTCCCATCATAAATTAGAGCTTATCAGGATTTTTTGCTTTTTCATGACGTTATTGATTGGACCTTAATCAGCTGCTGTCCTTGTATCTGCACAATGGGTTACCAGGTCAAGGAAGATAAAAGGAAAGTGTAAGCAATGTCATAATTTCTGATTTGTTATTATTATTTTCATTTTGGGACTAGTCATATTGGCTTATTTATATCATTTGATGGCTCCTTAATTTATTAATTATTGTCTACTGTCTAAAGTTCTTTGTTGGTAATTTACATTATAATGTTATTTACATATCTACCTAAATAATAATTTATTTAATACTTTTTAATTTCACTATCCTGATTTTCATACAGTATTATATGTAAGCAACCGCACTGAAAAGTAAATTTATTTTTTATTTGATTTAGTACGTTGTACAGTATAATGTGAGGTAGGTTGCTGACTTTGGCCAAAGGGTTACATACTAGCAAGATATTGATTTTTTTAATGTTTTAGAATTTTGGTGCATAAAATTTTGATTTTAGGGGTTGTACTTTTAACAAGAATGATTTATTTAAATGAAAGTTTAAACAATGAACATTGACCAGAAGTAGCATATTTTAATAATATAATGTTAATAATTGAAGCTTATTTTGTGTTTTACTATGTGTTATATTTCTTAACAGACAACATCCTTTTTGTTTATGTGGGAAGCGATTTGCCAGTTGAAGTTTCTTACAGCTGCACTTTAAATTAACACATTAAACTAGGAGGGCGCCCACAATTTAAAAAGTAAGCTTCTCTAGAATAATTCATGCCAACCCACCACCAGTTAATGTTCTCCAGACTGATAAGCTGGCTTTAGCATATGTGCTACTTTATTAAAGACTTTCAACATCAGTCAACTTTTATAAAAAACAGAAATCTAAATAAAAGGTTAAAAGTTAAAAAAGTTACACCTTGATTGGCAAAATAGTCTATATCAGAAATAATTTGCGAGCTGAAAACTGGCCTATCGAAATCATTAACCCAGTATCACGTTTTACCCTCAAAAATCATCCTCAAGAACAGTTTAATATTAATGTAATAGAATTATGAACATATCTGAGATTCTAAGGTATACTCGGAGATGTCTGATGATAAATAACAATCTTGATGTTACATTTTGTTTTCAAATCTTTCTATTTGGCGGGACTCGGAAAAAAATTCCCTAAGCAAAACTCCTATAACTATCGAAATTATTAACCCGGAATCAAATTTTTACCCTGAAATCCATCTTCAAAAACTTCTTCGAATCGGGAACATTACGTTAAGTGAATCATAAATTGTAAATAAAAATGTTTTGTAGGTACAAGAAAGGTTCTTATATTAAATGCTTTTGCTTTTCAGTGTCTAGTCAGATATTATTTTTGAAAATTTTTTAGGTCTGAAATATTTAGACATAGAAGCGGCGTAAATCCGAGCTTCGTCTTTCTCCAATTATACAACGACCCACAAGGGGTAGAAAAGCCGCTACTACTAAACTCGAGCGATATGGTCAACCGGTAAAACTAATCCAAAAACTTATTTTTTCTCCTCTTAAAATAACCCTTATATTTCTAGGGCGGTAAACATTTTGGATAAAATGTCCCCATACGAAACCCACACGGTGGGCGTGTTATACATACGGGAGGGTCAAGTGAACAACGAAGTGGAAATAATGAAAAACCGCTTTGGGTCGTTGCGGTACGTGAAATTTTTACAGAATTTGGGCACCTTAGTGAAAATATCGGACGTGGATCCCCAAGTGTTGGGCGGTTTGGATCGAAACGGAGCAGACGGGAAATTCACTTATTTGTGGCAAGACGATATTGTCAGGGTGAATTTTCATATTGCCACCATGATGCCTAATAAGGAAAACGAGCCGAATTGTAACAATAAAAAGATGCATATTGGAAACGATTATGTTAATATCGTTTATAATGAGAGTGGTGAGGAGTTTGATATGAAAACGATCAAAGTAAGTCTTTTTTTTATTATCTATGAACACATTTAACCCAAACTGTAGAACATTGAATGTCTAAAATAAGCCTAAGTGTAGGTCACATCTCTGACAATGAAGTCAAATCGATTTTCCACTTTTTCATACAATGTATATTTTTCTTAATCCATTGAACAATATTTAAACGTGTTGTATTTTGTAACATGTAAAAAATTTTCTTTTATTTGCGATCTAATAATTAATATACAGCTATTTTGATAAAAAAAAATTAAAAATTGGGAATATCAGAGGCGTTCCAGAATATCTTAAATTTTTTTTATGACGTACAAGTGCAGAAACATATCAATGTTATGGTTTTTTTAATGGAATACCCAGTATATTATTTAATTTTTGGATTCTACATCGTTACCTACATAGAGGTAGGTTTAATTAAGGTTTACCCAGCCGAAATATTAAAGTTTTCAAAATATTTTGTGTTTTGTGAAAATACTGAGACAATTTCGATGATAAATTCCTTAAAATGTGTTTTCTCTTTTTTTTACCACATTTGCATTGAGAAGTACTAAACTATTAAATTTCACATTTTATTTGTAAAAAAGTTATAATATTTTATAGAGGACGCTCAAAAACAGTTGCTTAATTTATATGGAACACCCTGTATTTTATATCACCTATAAATGTGTCAATGAATTCTTTTTCAAATTTAATAAAGTCTTCCTATTATTGCTATTATCTTTTTGCTATTTATTCAATACTCACTGAGTAGGCGATGATAGGCTGGCAGGTTATACAGGGTGTTTCTTAACCTGTACGCATAAACTTGGGAAATTATTGCTAATGATAAATAATGACTAATAGTGAAAAAAAATTTAAGTAAAATATTTTTAGGTTCTGAGATAATTCTTTTTTTTTCACAAAAATGTAATAACTTTATCAGGTGGAATTTTGTTTTCAAATTAAGAAGTAAACAAGTCCGGATGATGTTTATTATGTTTAGTAGTACCTACTTTGCTATCAGTTGATACAGTTGTGGTCGTATTTCGTTTTTTATTAAAATTATGCCGCATAATTTTTCAAATGAGGAACTAATGGACATACGGGGACATACGGGGAATAAAGACAAAACAGTGTAGCTGCAGCTAATCTTTATGCACAAAGGTTTCCTCATAGGTATCATCCGTCGCGTGAAGCTTTTTTGCGTGTGGTTCAGCGGGGTAGAGAAACTGGAATTAGGAAAGTAGGAAAATGTAAGTAGGAAAAGTAGGAAAATGGATTTTAGATATCATCGAAGAGCATCCTGACATAAGCACTAGAACAACTGCAACGCAATTTGGATTATCATCAGTCACAGTTTGGCGATTTTAAGGCATGAATTACTGTATCCATTTTACGTCCAAAGGGTACAAGCTTTACTTCCAAGGGATCATGCGCCTCGAGTAAACTTTTGCGAGTGGTTGTTACATCAGCAGCAGTTAAACCCAAACTTTACCAGGAACATTTTAGCTACGGATGAAGCAATTTTCACACGCAATGGTATTCACAATTTTCGCAACACGCATTTTTGGGCAGTTGAAAATCCGCATGCCATTCGGCGAACAAACTTTCAACAACGATTTTCAGTAAATGTGTGGGCTGAAATTGTAAACGGAAAACTTATTGGCCCTATCATTTTGGATAATCGCCTAACTGGTGCTCTTTATTTACAATTCTTGCGACAAAATTTGCCGGTACTCCTTGAAGAAGTCCCTCTTCACATTAGGCAGAATTTGTGGTTTCTTCACGATGGTGCTCCACCACATTTTGCGCGACCAGTGCGACGGCATTTGGCGAGGTGGTCCAATTGGATGGCCTCCTCGATCACCCGACCTTAATCCGCTTGACTTTTATTTTTGTGGCCACCTAAAATCTCTGGTGTATGTAACCGAAGTTGACAATGAACAAAAATTAAGAAATCGGATATTTGCTGCCGCCGAGGAAATTCGACTACAACCTGGATTAGCTGCTGTCTGCAACTCTTGGATTAGGCATGCTCAATTATGTATTGAAAGTCATGGAAATAACTTCGAACAGTTACTATAATAGTTAAATAAACATTTATTTTGGAGAATTTACGTTTTTTTTTAAATTTTAATTAATAAGTCGTTTATCTTCCTAACTAAAACTATTTTACTAAAATTTTTTTTCACTATTAGTCGTTATTTGCCGTCAGCAATAATTTCCCAAGTTTATGCGTATAGGTGAAACACCCTGTATTGTTTAGAATTTCTTTGCCAGTTACTGAAATGCTTTTTGAAATAGTTTTTTTGCTTAAATTACTTTATTGAAAATGAACGTTTACCCTAGACGAAATTGACATGGTATTTATTCTTGGTGTATTCAAAATAAAATGAAGATATTGAATTGGCCGTTATTGTTGAAAGGGGAAAATCAAATTGCAGAAAATCATAACATTAGTTAAGCAAGTGTATAGTTCAGTTCAGAGATCTATTAGAATCTTTGATGTGCCGCGAATAGTCCGTGTGCCGGTGTTGCTTGTATTTTCAAATGACATGCATGTTTAAATCGCAAAATTTTATGTGAAAAGAGTCATAAAGTAATATTCTAAGCGCTATTTAATCATTCCATTAAATAAATAAATGTTTTAAGCATTTTTTTCAGAATTTATACATTTGATTCGTAAAATTTGACTACATGCGCCCACGTACTATTTTGTTAGACATCTGACCTCAGTCACAGCCACTCAAGCGTGAAAAGTTGAACAGGTCCGGCCTTAAAATGTATTTGTATTTAAAACTTTATTCGGGATTCTTGGATTTAGTTTTATTAAGTTAGTTGATAGCAAGATAATATTTAATTTAACTATAAGATTTAAGTACGTAAAATGAGTTTAACCAAAAATTTTAATTTAATAAGTTTAGTTGTTATAATATTGAGATTTATTTTTACTTGGTGGTGGGGTGAATGGGGATTTTGGCTGTCATATTCAATGTCCTTATTATTGTTTTTTTTTAAATTAATACATATTATGATATATTATTATAATAATATACTCATGAAAACCCCCATCTCTATATTTAGTACCAATTTCTTTTGATAAAAAGTAATTATGCAGTCAGAAAAGTGGAAGTATATTTTTTAAAATAAACTTTTACATTAAAAATCATCTAGCTGTCTATATCTTATGCGTGTAAAAGACACAAGTTTTACTTATAAAAAAACACACACTTTACATCCTGAATGTAATATTAGGAGATTTAGGAGATATTGGGATATTAGGAGAGATTAGATGAAAATTAACAAAAATAAATGCTTATACTAAAAACTAAAAAGATTTCCAAGTACACTGGATCCTAAAACTACATTGAGGATATTAAATACTAATATAACCACTCATTTACATTATATATACTCTATTGTGTCGCTGAAGGACAAACAGGGGCAGTAAGCTGAAAAAAACAAAACTTTAAACTTGTTTAATTAATAAAAATAGAGTTTTCTTACTATGACAAAAAAAATGACTTTTCTCCAGAGAATGGAGGAAGAAGCAGTCTTTATTGTGTCGCTGAAGGACAACAGGGGCAGTAAGCTGTAAAAAACAAAATTTTAAACTTGTTTAATTAATAAAAATATGGTTTTCTTACTATGGCAAAAACGACTTTTTCCCAGAGGATGGAAATCATACATCAATCATAAATGTATCATACCATGTTTCGGCTAAATAATATATGGATCTTTCTTCCTCCCAAAATGTTTTAATTTTCTTCAAATATTCTATAGACCAGCTGACAATTCCATTACAGCAGCTTTTTTGTTAACCATCTTAAGCTTAAATCCAAGTTTTATCAGGTATCTCCGCAAGGTTGAGACTGAAAAATGTTTGTCCCTTGCCGATAAGGTTCCTTAATCATCTCTATGGTCAGAACCTCATTGTTTTCAGCAATTTGGCAATATCCGTGTCAAGTCCCTTTGATTGTTATTGACATTTAGATAAATTTGTTTGGCGTCTGTACTTAAACAATTACGTTTTATAACTGCTTGATTATCCCTGTAGCTTCTACTTCCTTGCTTCTTTTTGCTTCCTCAACACTAGAAAATGAACTATCAGAACTATGTAAGTCTAAATCACTGTCCAGATCACTCTTATTGTTTTCATCACAAATGTTATTGTCTTTCTTGTGCACCCACGGTCTGCATAAGCCCACACAAACATTTTCCTCTTCATTTGCCAAATTTTCCTGCCTATTTTCTCATGATCGAAACATTTTAAGGTATTTAGGTATAATACCAAAACAAATCCACAAACACAAATAAAAAAAACACACTTCCTCACAGTAAAAACTGCAAAAAATTTAAACGAATACAGGCGAAATTCTAAATTCTCCGCATTTATAAACGAGTAAAAAGCAAAACCGGCAAAACTCATCAAATAATAATATCACATGACCCCCCTCGCAACTATTAGACCCATCCAACAACTATTTTAAAGGCGATAGACCCATCCTTAAAGATCTCTTTAAAAACACGTCGAAAGTAATACAAAAAACAGCCCAAAAATTTATTTGGGTACGGCCCCGTAATCTTCAAAATCAGTGGGATAGAGAGAGATACAAAATCACTTGCACAGCCTGAAGTAGGAATCGCCAGAACGCAGGTGCTTTATCTTTGTTTAATATACTGGCTAAAAAGAGGTGACAGGTCTGTGAGTGCTGGAAGTGTTTAAAATATTTTGTAAGATGCTTGGATTTTAGTCCGCGGTCAATTTTTTTATATTATTTTCTTGTGATAATATTCTCTTTCTAAAAATGGACATTTTCGAAAGAAAAATAAAAAACACTATAAAACATGGGGTTTTACATATATTTAAAATGATTTTATAGATAAACAATATAAAATTTTGCCATTTAAACATGTATATCATGCGACAATAAATACGACATAGGCGCACGGACTAGTTACTGCGGCATCTGCGACACATCAAAGATTCTAATATAATTCTAATTATAGATCTCTGAACTGGACTTTACTAAGGGTACTAAATCGAAATCACTTTTATTCCTATAAAATTCATCGCCTTCAAGAACTTTCGGGAAATGATTTTAATAGAAGAATTGAATTTTGTATGTGGGTCTTGGATAAGGTTGCAGGTAATAAAGTTTTTTATAATAATATTCTATTTACCGATGAATACATTTTTCACAATAATGGCTCTTTTAATAGATATAATTCCAATCCGCATGCGTTTAGAGTAGTTCATAATCAACATAAATGGTCTGTTAATGTATGGTGAGAAATAATGGGTGGCTTCGTAATTGGTCCATATTTTTTTGATGCAAACTTAAATGGAACAAGATTTTTGGAGTTCTTAAATAGTGATTTTCCATTATTATTAGAGCATATTATTATTCCTTTATGCCTTCGAAGAACTATGTGGCTTCAAATGGATGGAGCACCGTCACATTTCCATGGTGGGGTTAGATAATTTTTAAATAATAATTTTCATAATCGATGGATTTTACAGCCCCGGATTTTTTCTTGTGGATATACATAAGTAAAAAAAAATTGTTTTTAGGTTTGCTCTGACCATACCAGAAAATATGAAAGAGCAGATAAGAGAAGCTTTTCAAAGTATTACTACACAGATGCTGTAAATTTTGAAAAGATATTATGTTTAAAGTTTTAAAAAATCGTCATTGTATATATTGCAATTTTTGTATAAAAATGAAAAGTTTTAGGTATAGGAAGACCTTATTAAATTCGAAAAAGAATTCATTGTCACATTTATTGATGATATAAAATACAGATTGTGCCATTTCAATCAATCAACTTACTGCCTTGTAAAAAATATAATCATTTAAAGCTAATTCTTGAACGTTCTTTATAAAATAGTAACTCTTTTACAAAACATGTAAAATTTAATAGTTTAGTGCTCCTCAGGGTAAAAAAAGGGAAAACGCATGTTAAGGAATTTTTTATTGTTGTCTCAGTATTTTTACAAAACACAAAATATTCCGAAAGCTTTTATATTTAAGCTGGGTAAACCTTAATAAAACCTATTTTTAATTACGATGTAGAATCCAAAAATCAAATAAGATACTGCATGTTCAATATAAATAAACATAACTTTTATATGTTGCTGCACTTTGAAACATCCTGTATATCATGAAAATTATTTTAAAAGATACTTCTGGAACACCTCTGATATCCCAATTTTTTTTTACGCTGTAGTTTAGACATAATATTCCATACATATCTTGTATTCTCTGAGACAAATAAACAAATTTTTCAGAATAAAAAAGTATTTTGAACAAAAAAGTTAATGGAAAAAAAGCAACTTGGCAACGTGATATGCGAGTATCTACTATTACTATTTGTGTTGTCTTCCTTGAAATTTTTGACTTGGCGTTTACTAGTTCGAATAAGCGAAAGACCTGCCAGATTATAATAATATGTTTAATTACATATTTCTATTCATATTTTCCTAAAAGAAATAAACCGAAAAAGCTTAATTGTGGTGTCCAATACTCAATAGATATTTTACAAATATTTTGTTTTTTTTTATGATATTAAAATCTATAAAGATTTGAATTTCCGCTTCACACTTCTTTATCATTTTTCACCAAAAAGGAAGTTTTTAAATTTATTAAAAAAACGCACTGGAATGAATCACTGGAAAATATCCTTTGAATATATAATATACAGGATGTCCATTTAATATCGCGGTGCTCGATTGCGGTTAAACCGTGAAACAGAAAAAACCTTTAATAGAGGAAATGTTAATTGAGTTAGAAGAGCTACTTTTTAAAATTAGTTTGGTTGATACAGGGTGTCCCAAAAAAGCGTGGTACAAAATTTGAATTTTTTTAAAATGGAACCAGCTATATTTTTTTTCCGAAATGGGAGTCTTATTTAACTCTTTTTTTTTAACCCTTAAACAGTTTTTCCCTAAAATGCGACGTTGTCTAGTTATTAACAAAGAAATTTTCACGAAAATCAATATTTCACTTAAATCTTAATATTTATTACCGATGTTTTTTATCTTTTCGAAAAATCTACGTAGAGTCCTTGCCTAAGTTCATTTTATCTTTAGAAATTCCAACATTAATTTTTTTTATACAGGGTGATCAAAATCGTTACTCAAATAATGATATTTTCAATTTTACGCTATTTTTTTAAACGGATCATCGGAAGTATTCTTTAATCTTCAATTTGATTCTAACAAGTTTGCCTTTATTTCTAACCATTTTCTCAAAATTTGTTCTTAAAGGAAAAGTGACACATTTTTCATAGGCATTACGACACTTGTCAATAGTTGAAGAAAAAAGTCAATAGTTGTAAGAACCATAATAAAATAATAGTAGTAGAGACAAGTAATATTAAACCCTGATCTCATTTAAAAATAAGAAATTTTTCCTTACAAATAAAGAGTTGGCCATAATTAATTTATTATTTGTTCTGTTACGTCAATTATAATGTTTACTTATCATTCATGTTAAGCAGATTTCTTTCAAAATGAATTACTCTCAGGGTGAATAAGCAAATATGATTTAGGTACGTTATCGGTGAATGCCTTGGGAACTGTTTTTTGGGTTCAAGGGTTTATTATAAAAATTTTTCTATTAACGGACATCCTGATGATAAATTGTTGACGAAATTAAAAGAACGATTTGAGCGTACTGGAGGCGTAGAGTACAAAAAGCAAACTAGAACGGAAACAGTTTTAAATGAAGAAAACCAATTGATAATCACCATGTCCGTTATTGCAACACCGAAATTTAGTATAAATATCATCCTAAATGTGTTAATATCAAAATCGTCCGTGGGAAAATGTCCGAAGAAAAACGAATATGATCTCTATCATTCTCAGTTACGTCAACCACTTACTGAAAATGATTTTGAAAAAAGAATAACTTTTTGGCAATGGGCAAAATAAATTAAAAAAGTCCAAAATAGCATTTAGACAAAATAAAGCAGCAGGAAGTCTTTCGCACGTAGGGCTGATTTGTGTTTGGAGCAAAACCGTAGATATTTTAAGCAATTTTTGTGATAGAACTTTTTGTTTAATGTTTTTAATTATCGTTGTTAATGTTTTTGATGACTTCTTGATGTAACTGAACTTATGGAAGTGATATTTATTTTTCTTGTGGCATTTTTCTTTTAACGATTTTTGTATTTGTAAGTCCCTATTTGTCTTACTCTAATGTTCGGATTTTCTACAACCGACTTGGTGAATGCCAATTTGTTGTCTTCATTTAAAACTGTTTCTGTTCTACTTTGTTTTTTTTGTGCTCTACACTTCCAGTATGCTCTAATCATTCTCAAGGAAAAATAGACGTTGTAATGCCTATAGAAAAAATATGTAATTCTTCCTTTAAGAACGCATTTTGAGAAAACGGTTAGAAATACAGACAAACTTGTTGTGAATTCTCTATCAAAGAGCGTTACTAGATATAGGGTGTTTAAAAAAATTTTTAAAAATAGCGCAAAATTGAATTGAAAATATCATTATTTGAGTAGAGATTTTGAATACCCCGTATAAGAAAAATAAATTTTGGAATTTCTAAAGATAAAATGAACTTAGCCAAGGACTCGACGTAGATTTTTCAAAAAGATAAAAAATGTTGGTAAAAAATATTAAGATTTAAGTGAAACATTGATTTTCGTAAAAATTTCTTTAAATTGATAATAACTAGGTAACGTCGCATTTTAGGGCAAAACAGTTTTAGGGTTAAAGAGAGACTTAAATGAGACTCTCATTTCGGAAAAAAAATATAGGTGGTTCCATTTAAAAAAAATATATGTACCATGCTTTTTTGAAACACCCTGTATCAACCAAACTAATTTTAAAAAGAAATTCCTCTAACCTAATTAACATTCCCCCTATTAAAGTTTTTTTTCGTTTCAAGATTTAGCCGCAATCGAGCACCGCGCTATTAAATGGACACCCTGTATAATACCTTTATCGAGCGACTCCGCGTATAGCGTTGCTGGAAATTTGGCGATGTGAAGAAACCACATTATAAATATTAATTATTATTAGTGATGAGAATAAATGTAGCACAAAATTGTTTTTATTATTACATGAATTTTACTCTCTCTTACTTTCTTATAATAGTAAATAATTATAATAAATAATGTTTCAAATTATGCTAATTACAGTAATTTATTATAAGATTTTTTTAAATAAAATTGAGTAATCACTAGCAACGTGAAATTCATTAGCATGTTTATTAACACAATTGATTTTATAATAATTGGTAGAGGGGATCTACCATCTGTGAAGATGATGGGCTCAATCCAAAACAACGGATGTTTATAGTGTATTCAATGTTCTAAGCTTTTAGCCTTAAAAACGCTTTTCAAGGCATTAAAAGTGTATTTTTAAGGCCTTAAGATGCTTTTAATTGGAGTAGTACTATTTGCTATTACTCAATACTACCCGATAATATAGGCAACATCTTATAATTGTCTCTTTTTTAGAGTCAATTTAACTTTGCCAGCATAATAATCCAACCGTTGGATCATAACATTAACAGGGTGGTTGTGAAGATAAAAGACGAACTGAAAGACCTGGCGGCGATCGGTAGCGAAGCGAAAGTGGTATCGGACCAAAACGTCGCCATATTAGCGAGACAACTGGCCATACACGCTAACGTGAGCATTTTTTAAGTTTATTGTGTGTTTTTTTTTTGTTATGGAAAAATTTACTTTTATAGTTGGCCTCATTGGTGGCGCGGTCGCTCAAACACAACCCGAATGATCCATATGCCTCCAATTGGCTGGAGAGACTGAGACAGATAAAGAAGATTCGCAAGAGGGTACTAGACGAGCTGAAGAACGACCAGCAAAGTATTTACCCCTCCGAGGAAATTAAAAGTAGGAAACCGGTCGAGGATTTTACTGAATATTCGTGAATACTTTTTAATTCTATATCTATTTTTTTTTATTTTTGAAGAAATGACACGTCTATAGTATTATTACTTCTTCTATTCAGCTTCAGTGAAGTCACGTATATTAGCATGAATAAATACATGTTTTTACATGAATTGGAAGTCTAGATTATTTGTCTTGAAATCGAAATATATATTTGTTTAGTTACGGCATTATAATTTAGAAAGAACATTGGCTGCAAATTTGCTTAGCGTGAGTAGGTTTTTGACACGCCGCCGTTTTATTTTTCTTCAGTTATTTCCCAGATGGCTCCATCGGTCACATTGCCAATATAATTCCTACGTTGACAGGTTAAAAATTTAGGGACATAAGAGTCTCTGAATACTTAAATTTCAATCGAGTGTGCCGTGACTATGATAAAACTATTTGGTCAAATCTATTTCTCTAAGCATTCTTGACTAAACATATCACTTTTTAGATAGTCAAGGCACACTAGATTTAAAAAAAATTATCATTTTCTATTGAAATATATACAGGTTTAATATAAAATTCAAAAATTGTGGCAATTTTCAGTGAAAAATAAAACGAAACGCATTGATCCTTAAGGACCTCTGTGTCAACTGTCATTTTAACATTTTTCGTTTCATAACTGGTTTCACCCGAAATGACAACTATTTTCCGAATTCTTAACGGGATTCTCTGTATATTTTTACGTATTTCGATGGATCTATGCCAACGAACTTCTGTCGTCCACTTTTTGTCGAATTAGGCATTCAAACTGTCGTCACCTTCTACATCTAGGAAGTAGTCTGCTTAATTTTCACAAATCTTTTCAAGTTTTATGCTTCTTGTTAAGTGAGTTGGATGTGGGGTTAAATAAAACATAGGTCTTAGATTTTAATACTGCCGACATTTCGACCTATATTGAGGCATCCTCAAGGCGCTACAATGGATCTAATTGGTGCTTATTTAAAATATAAAATAATTAAGGTTTTTTCCTGAACTTTAAAAGGTAATAATATTTAACCTCACATCCTTAGAACATTGAAAGGCCTTTCAATGTTCTAAGCTCACATCCAACTCACTTAGCACATTGCCACTATAAATCTTAGACGTATTACGCATCAAAGCAATCATTTAAAACTTCCAATTCCCTCCAGCACTCCTAATTCGTAAATAAATCTTTATTATGAGTGATAGATATTTAATAATTTGCCTATCAAGCTTTTCAAACTTACTAAATAAATACTAGACTTTATTACTCATTATTGTCCGAATATTATGCTGACTCTTCTTAATACTGAATCATTTCTTTGCTGCCTACTGCAGTTTCAAATTTTAGTTTTGATTTTATTATAAATAGTATGCATCATGTATACAGGGTGTCCGAAAAGTCAACGATAATACTGAAGGGGCTGATGGAGCAACTCTAAGCACCCAGAAAAATATAAAATGACCTTAGTAAAAAATCGATGGTTTTCGAGATATTGGCACTTTAGTGGAAGTAACCAAAATCCTACTATTGGATCAGATTTACGATTGTCACGCCTTAAAAATAGATATTTTTTAGAATCTCTTTTTAGCTATGCCACACTGAATAGCCATTTTACTGATCAAAGACAAACATTAAACTAAACGGCCAAAAAATTTAATAAGAAATCTATTCTAAAATAAAGTATTACTTATTTTTATTTTTTTAACTTTGAATTTGACCGCTCGTACTGGACCAAAAAAATTGTACGGCAACCTGGCTAATACCTTAAAAACTTTGCTCATTTAATCTACTTTTTAAAATTACCTAAATGTTTTTTTAACAGTTTACTATTATTGTGTTATAGTAAAAAATAACCCTAATTCACCTTATGATATCATTGTAAAAAAATTAAACAAATTTTTAAGTTATGTTTAAAAAGGTTTTAGTTAACTTAAAAATTAAAAAAATCAAGAGCGAGGGTAATTCTTATCACCATAGCAATAAACAACAAACATTTTTGGACTTTAGTTTGTTTACAGTATTCCGTGAACTAACTACTTTTTTGCTTGTATCCTAACGTTTCTGTTACCTTTTGCTTTGGATTTGTTTTTGAGTTCATTTTCCTGTGGACTGTGTTCTTTGAGCTGTTTGTTTTATTGGTTAATCATTTATTATGCCCTTGCCGTATACCGCCCAAGAATATGCAAACATGCATCTCATTTATGGTGAATGCAGAGGAAATGCTCTAGCAGCATCTAATCTTTATCAAGAAAGATATCTGAATTTGGCCCGATATCCTGACTATCGTGTATTTTTTAATGTTCACCGCTCATATTCCGAAGGCAGAATGCCTCATGCTCCTGTTCGAGAGGGATTGTTATGTTGATCAAGTTTTAGAAGAAATTGAAAATGATTCGACTACCTCGGCACGAGCAATCGAAAGAAGAACAGGGATACCGAAATCGGTAGTAAACGACATCACTAGGCGATTTCAATATCACCCTTATCATGTTCAACGAGTGCAAAGCCTACTGCCTCGAGACTACGAACCACGCCTACAATTTTGCCGCAGAATGTTGCAAAAAAATCAAGAGGATCCGAATTTTTTAAATAATATACTGTGGTTGGATGAGAGTACATTCAAAAAGGATGGCTTTATGAACATGCACAATTTGCACACTTATGCGTTGAAAAATCCCCACTCTATTCGAGAAGAAAGGTCACAGTACCGATTTAAAGTAAACTTGTGGACCGGTATCTTGAACGGACGTGTAATTGGCCCATTCGAATTACCAGAAAATTTGAACTGGCAGGCTTATTTAGATTTTTGTCGAAACAATCTACCAATTCTTTTAGAAGATGTTCCTTTGGCCACTCGCCGAATAATGTGGTTCCAAAATGATGGTTGCCCGGCACATTATGCCCATGAAGTTCGTCGGTATTTAAACCAAACATACCCCAACAGATGGATCGGCCGACTTGGTCCAATTTTATGGCCTCCCAGGTCTCTAGATCTAAACCCCCTCGATTTTTTTTACTGGGGTTGCATAAAAGAAATGGTTTATGCAAGACCAATAAATAATTTGTTTTTGAAGGTGGTAGACAATGGTTCAGTGAAAACATCTTGTCGGACTTGCATTGTCTTATTTATTTTTTTTTATTTATACTAGCACGTTCAAGAATACGTTCTGATCTTCTACCTGGTATAGCGGTTTTGAGACGTAGACCAGTAGGAATGACATTGGCGTCTCTTGTCTCTCGCAGGAAGCTGATGTGTTCCTCCTCCTTGGTCATCTTTATCTTGGTTTTCTCAAAGCCTCTAAATAGGTTGCTGGTTCCGGGTCCGTACCGGTTATCCAATCTGTTTTTGAAGGTGGTAGACAATGGTACAGTGAAAACATCTTGTCGGACTTGCATTGTCTTATTTATTTTTTTTTTTTTATAAGAAGATTTTTTTTATAAGAAGATTTTTTTTATAAGATTTTTTTTTTATAAATAAATAAGACAATGCAAGTCCGACAAGATGTTTTCACCAATAAATAATATTGCTGAATTACGGCAGCGAATAAATGATGCAGCCCAAGACCTTAACGCTGCCAGGAATGCAAGATGGATCAATAGGTCATTTATTAAAAGATGCCACGCCTGCATTCGCGTTGGTGGTAGACAGTTCGAACATATTATTTGATTTTTAAATTTTTTTTTAAGTTAAATAAAAATATTTCTTGAACATAACATAATTATAAATTTGTTTTATTTTTTTCATAAGGTAGATTAGGTTTATCTTTCACTCTATCACAATAACAGTAAAGCTTTTTTTTAAAACATATTGGGTAATTTTAAAATTAAATTAAATGAGCAAACTTTTTAAGGTATTAGCCGGGTTGCCGTACAATTTTTCGGTCCAGTATGAGCGGTCAAATTCAAAGTTTAAAAAATAATAATAAGTAATACTTTATTTTAGAATAGATTTCTTATTAAATTTTTTGGCCGTTTAGTTTAATGTTTGTCTTTGATCAGTAAAGTGGCTATTCAGTGTTGCATAGCTAAAAAGAGATTCTATAAAATATCTATTTTTAAGGCGTGACAATCGAAAATCTGATCCAAGAGTAGGATTTTGGTGACTTCTACTAAAGTGCCAATATCTCGAAAACCATCGATTTTTTACTAAGGTCATTTTATGTTTTTCTGCGTGCTTATGAGTTGCTCCATCAGCCCCTTCAGTATTATCGTTGACTTTCCGGACACCCTGTATACTCTTAGGAAAATGTATGTTTCGTTTTTTCTACTCTATTTGTTAGTTTCATGCCCAATATATGTAACTGTATAATTAATAATTAGTTTAGGTACTCTAGCTTTGTTTTTGACAAATCTTAAAAAACAGTAAAGTATATTTTGATTTGATATTGAAATATGTTAGGGGAAGGCCAATTTGACATGAGTGTTCAAAGATATCAACTTTAACCTAGCGTGCCATAACTATGGTAGTACAGTAGGTCTAATCTATTTTTATAAATAACTCTTAATGAGTATTATATTTAGTATTAAAACTTAAAAATTTCAAGAGAGAACCGTCCTCAATATGTAAGAATATTCTTCTGTATATACCGGGTAAAAAGTAAAAAACCTTGTTACTTTATTATAACATATTTATAATTATTTAGAAATAAATTCATAAACATTAGTACACTAATCGGAAAACAATAATCTTTTGGCACTAAAACATTCAGCATACTTAACGAATACGAATACAAAACTTATTAAAAAAAACTCTCTCGTTAGTCATACGCTTATACCCTAAAGTATTTACACTTACAATCACACAAAATCACATACAAGGTGTCCCAAATTTAATATTATTATTATTACTATTATTCGAAACACCTGGTACGTAAGCCCTGGTACTCTCGTTTCAATAAAAAAATAATAAATTTAATAAATTATATACAGGGAGGGTTTTAAATAAATTATGGCCAGTATAGATTTTTTAAAACTTTCACACTAAAACTTGTCTAAATACTTAAGTTTCTACGATAATAATAAAATAAATAAGGCACATTGACAACAGCGTGACGCGTTCTTGAGCTTCAATAATTTTGGATCGCCCTGAGGATTGCCGCTACAGGGATTCGAAACCCGATATGTCCGAGCCCTAAAAGCGATTAAAATAAATTACATTTCAGGAATACTTTGGCAATATTTAATTCTTACTCTGTCCGGTTTATATAAGTGCGTATGGGGTAGCAAGAAAGTAGATCCCAAATCGCGTTCAGCCATTGTATTTGCCTCCTAAAATATCAAGTTTAGAATAAACACATATTACATTAAATTAAAAAATAATTACATCGTTTTGGTTCTGCAATGACTTTGAATCGTATTCACTTCTGGTGAATGATTTCATCGGCGGAGGTATTGTCGTTTCGTCATAGGATCTGGCTTCGGAAACGGCACTAAATAAGAGAATAAGGAAGTTAGCAAAAATTTACCTTTACTATCAAAATTATTAGCCTAGGACCACGACACTACGATATTATTTTCCATTTTTTCACCCAAATAACAAAAAGCAGTCAAAATGGAAACATTTTTGGTTTTGCAATGATATGATTGATATGACAAACCTATTTTCTGCAAAGTCCATTTGTGTACCAGGTAACATTTATTCTTTTTGGCTATTACTTTTCCTACTTTAATTTTATCTTGTTGGATCTTTTTACAGTTCAAATGAGTGTTAACCTTCAAGGTTCTGTCAGTTGCTATTTTTATAAAATTTCCAGTCGAAGTCATCTTTTTTATCAAATCATTCACTTCCTAGATAGCAAAAGTGATCTCTTCCTGAATTTCGACTTTAAAAGGATTCGACAAGTTCAATTATTCCTTCAGCTCCAGGACATTTTTTGTACTCATCGTTTTCAACAGCGACTGCTAAAACAGTTTCACCAGCATTTGAAATGTCAACACCAAATTGATTAGAATCATTGTTGAGACTTCGTAATAACAATTGGAAATTTGTACATTATATATAAAGACAAACATGCTGATATAGGATTTAAACCACCCATTTAGGTCAAAGAGTATAGAATTTAGAATGTGACCAATTTTCATTTCACAATGGTCGCATTTGAATATTTTATATGTTTTATGAACACCGAGATATGAATCGCTTTATTTTACATTTATTGTAGCCTTTTTGTTGGGACTTTGAGTAGAACAAGTGCGTTCTTAACTTCATCAATACCCATAATATGGATCAGGAACACTGAAATTGCTTTCATTGTTTACAATATTTAAATTGAAAAGAAATAATGTTTTTCGGAATTTCACGTATCGGCGCTGCTATGAAAAGGCGATTTTTGTCAGAATTCGAAGAACAGTTGAGCAAAAGATTTTCAAACTAATGGTTACAAGATACACAATCCTGGTCCATCAAAGTCAATTTTCTCATGTTCGGCGATATCATATTTTTTTATCTTAGTTGAGATCAATACATGTATAGTAAAAAGAAATTTTAAAATTGTTTTTTCTTACAAAAATTATGACTTTTAAAAGAAGCATTTTAGTCCAAGGAAATTTTGCGATTTGTTAGTCTCAACGATATACTTTACCAAGTACCAAAAGTCCACAGTACCAAAAATTTTGAAAAAATAGTGTTAGATGTTCAATTTTGAAAATAAATGGAGTTTTTGTGAAAGATTTTTTTTTAATGAAAAATACAAAATTGTCAATACCATAGTTGCAAAGTGCCATTCATTCTGTTCATTTTGAATGTTAAACTGTTATAATCCCTTTACTTTCGACAAAATTACTCACATTTAAAAAAAGTGATTGTTTCAGACGTAAAATATCTATATTTAAGAACAACAAAAATAAGAAAGATAGAAAAATACGTCTTATAAAATGGACCAGAGACAACATATTTCAGTTTCATTGAAAACTAAAATCATGTCCTGGGTCGACTCGTCGTTTTCAAATGGAAATAGCCATATGAAATTATTGAGTAAGGAATGTTCTTGCTTTAACTAATATGTTTTTATGAGGATTCCAATTATTTCATAAAGATATCCTTAAGGATAATAGGAATTTGCCAAAAAAAAATTTAAAAAAGATCCCTTAACCAAAACTGGCCCTAACTAACCAAATCCTTCATCTAGAGCAACGTTTTTACCCCAATACAACAATATGACAACTTTTACAACAATAAAAATATTTCAAGTGGTCCTTAGTAATGCCTAAATATGCTCGCTAATAAAAAAAAATGATGCGTTTCTTTCGAAATATAAAAATTATTTGCCCAAACTGACCTTATCCTGGGAATATCCATCCAGTTACTGTTCGATTCCAGATCATCGTCATCTCTAAACAACAACAAAATACTTTAAAATTTCCCACTTGCAAAATTGTAAAAAACACTTACATAGATTTCCTTAAAGTATTAAATTGGGAAGACGTATCGGCCCTGGATAACAAATCTGCGCTAATCTTTTGAATCAGGGTGGCATTTTCGCTTCTATCCGCTTCAGTACCACAGGTGGTACCTAAAAAAACATTTATAAAAAATAGTTATAACAAAATGCTGCGTAAATAAATAAATCTTACCAAGAGTTCCAATAGTGTTTACTACTGTGGCGGACACTTCGAACCCAGCGGACACTAGGGCCCCAGAAGTTTTTCTGGAACTCGATTTTTCTTCGATCAGTTGCTCGCTTAGGGCGTTACTGAATTTACGTTTTGGTTCCGACTAAATTAAAGAATATTGTCAATGCAAAAGGATCATTGTGGCAAATGTAATTTATTAATTCCTTTTTTGTTATATTTACAGGGTGTCAATTTGAAAACTTTTAATGCAAAATAAATGTTATACAGGTAGGGGGAACTATAACCGTTTGGGTATAGGGCGAGTCACCCCTTGGGCGCGATTCAAGTCTAATTATAAAATTCTATTTAATATTCGGGCGGCGTTGTATCGTATTAGGCACATATGTAAATGCTATATGTAAATAGCTCCGCAGTGCGGAGCTATTTACATCTGTGGTATTAGGTTTTGGAGCATACTTGGGTTACCGAACAGATGGAGTGGTCACGTGATCGTTCTGCGCCGGAGGTGTGGCCTAGAGCCTCGATAGGGTTCATGACTTGGGACATGACTTTATTTAATTTTATTAGTCGAGCGGCTTTAGATCGTTTTGGTTGAATTTTCTGCTATTCGAATATTTGAATCTTCGCAATATTGAAATGTTGAGATTGTGTTTATTTTTTTGTTAACTAATAATGGCTGACGCGCCACATACACCCCGATTGTCACCCCCCCAAGAAAAGAGTACGAAAACATTTGACCATTGCTGAAAAGGAAGTGAATATGAACATATATAAAACATGTGATAACGAGCATCCAGCATACAACAAAGTGCAAAAAGTCCAGTTTACAGCAGAAGCAGCAGGTAATAAATATTTTTAATATACAGGATGACATACAGCATTTTACAATATTAGGTTTTGAAAATATGCAACACGGCACGTGGTGTCAACCCTGGTCATGATATAGAAATTGAGAAGCAAAAATGCAAGCGTCAGAATAGTGTGGGCGTTCAAAACGGAAGGTGTGGCCGATTATTCATGACCAAAATTAAAAGTATGCTTTTCATCGTAAAGAGATGCAGAGCTTCTTCTTGTAGAAGCCCGTTTTGTCAGTTTTTGCTGAACATGAACATAGAAGACCCGCTGTTTTAAAAAAGTTTGTGTGGAAAAACGAGTACAAATTTGGGAGGTGCAAGGAACTGCCACAACCTCCACAAATATGGTTCCAAGGATGCAAATCCGCACTGGAAAAAACAAAATCCATTTCAGATCAAAGTAAGAAATAGGGCCCGATTCTGTATTATAAATGACGAATCACATTTTGAGTATGATAAATAAGTGATTTAAACGAAATTGTGTTCTGTTTACACACATCACCCTAGAGGCTCTAATTCTGAGAGTTGGCCAGACATCGGCATGAATAATAAGTTGAAAAAAAGGGCAGTAACTAGGAGTATTTTTTTAAAAGTTTGAACGATGAAAGCAATTTTATATAGTTTTATTCAATCATCAAAAAAATTTTATTATTTTTTTAACTGTACAATTATTTTTCACGTTTCAATGTCTCTATTTTTTCTCTTAGTTAACACAGATGCTCGGAATTCATAGTATTTAATTAACTAAACATTAAACAAAACAAAATAAACTTTTATCTGACTAGCTTTCTCAAATGTTCCCGTTTCTCTTGATCGAACGTCGATTCTTGAAAAAATTTTTGAAAAAAACTATGCAATTCGGATAACGCTCTTAATTGATACAAACGTCTAGTTTCATAAGCATTTCTATTAACACATCTGTATGAAGATGCATGTCAGAATACTCAGGTATGCTGCATCAATATCTATGACATGTATCTATATACACATTAGTAAAATTACCATTTAAAAAAAAACTCACTTAGTGATTATCTACTACTCAACTGTACGTCAAAAATCTTTGAATTTTTACATGACAGGCCTCGATTATTTCAAATTTAATCATTTCGAAAACGGTTGCTCGGTACCTTTTTCGTGTAAAAATGCTTAGGGAATTTATTTCATTGACCAAAAATATAATATTGAACAAAAGTCACGAGCCTTTCAAAGTCATAAAGGAAACGTACAAAGCTAAATTATGACCAAATTCGAATTTTTCATCTTAAAAAATCCTCAGATACTAATTTTCATTCAGAATTCGGCATTATTTAATAAACTATGCAGAAAAAATAAAAATAAATCTTTGAGACCCTGTATCTTGAAAACCAAGCATTTTACACAACACTTGTATAGGAACTTTTTACCTTAAAAATACTTGAAAAATCACCCTGAAATCACATGAAATACCGGACACTTATCAAATACCACCTTGTATAACAAATAGACTTCCTTACCCGAGAAGGGCTGGGCCCAGCATCCAAATAACTCAAAAGTTTAGCCTCGGTATTTATGGCGGGAACGCTCGGTTTTCTTGCGTCAAACGTGGTATAGTTCAATAGAGGCGAAGTAGGGGGCGCCGGATGGTACTTAGCCCTCGGTATCATCACGGTTAAGGAACGATCCTTTTGATCTAAAAACAAATTCCTTTATATTATAGTGCGCTTAGCACTATAATAAACAACAAAATATACCAGGAAATATAATTCCTTGCTCGGTGTGTTCCACACTAGTCATCGAAACCTTGGAAATCTTTTTTAGGGCTCCCTTAGCGGGTGGCGGCTTCAGTTTAGCAGTTTTCTGAAAGTTTATTAGGCCGTTATATTAACAAAATGGGATATTTTGCGGCTTTTTTTACTTGTTGCACGTAGGGCGGAACTGAGTTCGTTTCGCTTCTGCTATCCTCTGAACTAGTGTCCTCGACAATGGCCCTTCTATCCAAAGTGCCGCCTCTTTGAGGAAGGAACCCTATAGGGCCGGCCACGCCCTTCTTTGGTTTCTTTCTAACACACGTCATTATGATACAGACCAGCAGTAAAGCGAACAGGATGGTGCCTAAGGTGACCAAAGCGATCAGTAGAACTGAAAATATTATATAGTTATTGTGGATTTATCTGTATTTATTGGTGCTTGGTGATTTCTTTCAGGCAGTTGAGGCGACTGCATTTTTGACAATATTATTATCAGAAAGTAATTGGAATGTTCTTAAAAGGGTTTTGGGTAAGGAACCATCAATTCCTTACAAGAAATTTTTTTGTACTATTGACTAAGAACTAATTTTTTACCAAGAACCGCTAAATTAAACTAATGTACCAAAATAACTTTTGAAACAGGATCAAGAATTTGATTTATTAGCAGACATTTTTAGGGATAGCTTAGGAACCGTTTAGAATATTTCCATAATTTTTTCACACTAGTTTACCCCTGGATTTGAAAGTAAAAACGTGTTTTTGAGTTAAAAATTTGGGTAGTAAGATGATTTGCGGTTAAGCCCTTAAAGGACTGAATGCCATGTGTGTTAACTGTGTATTTAATTTTCTAAGGTTGAGTCATTTATTTGCTAGTTTTCTTGGCAAATTTCCACTATTCTTGGGTTAATAAATTAATAATTACAAAGAAATAACGAAGTAATTGGACTATTTTTAAAAGGATTTTAATACAAGAAAGGCCATTATTTTCACAATAATTACATACCAAAATGTTTTCTATATCTCAAAAACTTTCTTAGTTAAAGGCAATTTTAATAAAAAGGTCCACGAGATACCTAATTTGAATTTCAATCTTATAATACAACACGGTTACAAAAACTTTCTACCACTCTGTATTCGCCAAATTTTGTGTGAATCTTTACTAAGCCATTTCAACCATTGGAGTAGTGTTTACCACTAATACCTCAATCCCTTTACCTTAATAGTTTTGATCAATACAGAGTACAAAAAGTCCAAAATTCATGTATCAGACTTATCAATGACCTAAATAAAAAAACTAGAATTACACCGTATCTTCGAACATCTAATTGGCTAAATATGAATAATCGGCACAAACTTCGTTTGTACTGTTTAGTTTTTAAAATTATAAAATATAAAACGTCTTAACTTTATAAAAAATTGCGATTTAGAAGATATATCCATAGCTTAAATCTACGATAAAGAGATATTCTGACAGTAACCCAAACATCGCAAAGAGCTCTTTAAAAAATCATTCTCGTATAATTTGTCCAAATTATTTAATACCTTAAGTAATAACGACATTTCTGTCTATTCCGGTTAAAAAAAAAAAATTAAAAAATCATATCTTGTTTCGCAGTAAGTGGTATTGTCATAGGGGTCCTTCTAGATTTATCTAATAATAACCTGTTTTCCCCCTCTAGCCCCAAGGCATCAAGATATCTGTAATTGCTTTTTTTCTTTTCTCCCAATTTTTTAATGTTAAGGTCTCTAGTATCTGGTAAGTAGAACATGTGGTACCTGCTTGCTCATGGTTTTGAAAACATTTGCTCCGTACTTTTGTATAGATGTATTAATATATGCACAGATTTAACGAGCTAACGCTTGCGTTAGCTAGTTAAATCTGTGATATATGTTAGTGCATATGTGTATACAGTGTGTGTCAGCCAAATGGAATAAATTACCTAATAAATAGACGGGAGCGTGTTGGGAAAAAACGCTCGAACACGCATTTTTTTCATAAAAACTTTTACACAGGGAGTATCAGATAACGGTGGCCAATACCAACTTGCTTAGTTTAAACATAACACCCTATATGTTAAGTAATTTTTAGATTCCTCAGATCATTTTAGACATAATTTGTATACAATGTCCTATACCTATCTTTGACTGTTTCGGAAATATTAAGTAAAATTCAAAAAATAACATTTAGAAAAGAAAATTATTTATTTGCCGAAAATTGTTACAACA